>NC_139650.1:4439269-4441769 GCF_964638095.1 Poromitra crassiceps
GCTTGCCATCGTCCAGGGCAACTTCTCCCTTGTAAAGGCCATGGGTGGAGTCATATTTAAACATGTAGACCATGTACTCCAGGTCAATGAAAGGGTCGTTGATGGCCACAACCTTGATGCCTTTCTGGAGGCAAGCTCTCAAGACCAGACGGCCAATACGCCCGAAACCGTTGATTCCAACACAGAGGTCTGCCATTGCTGCTGCTGACTGGTGGTTTGAGTCACCTACTGGTTTACTGGTCCTATTTATACCACCATCAGGGAAGGATTTATGACATCACTGATGATGTCACAATGAAAGCTATGACATCACTGATTATATGACATCGCTGGTGATGTCCCAATAAGGAGAGAGGGATTTATGACATCACTGATGGTGTCACAGTAGGAAGGATTTATGATAGCACCGATGTTGTCAGAAGGTCAAGGACATCATCAGTGCGTAATGACATCACCGATGCTGTCAGAAGGTCCATGACATCATCAATGCTCTTGGGCAGCTCCAATAACTGGGCCTATTTTGTTCGCTGCTGATTGTCTTCACAGCCTTAGTTTTATGACATCACTGATGATGTCATGATTTCTATGACATCACTGATGATGTCACAAGTCACAGTCAGCTGCAACAACAAGCGTCTGTACAGCAGACACGTTCCCTCAGCCTCATATGAATTCATATATGACCCCGGTTTACTCTCCTTTTCTCTCGCATTCTGCACCCCTCTCCCCCACCCTCTCGTGTTCTTCTCTCTCCTCCTCGCTCTGACTTCCTGCACAGGTAACTAGAAGTAATAAGGGGTCTGTTGAAGCCGGACTGCTCAGAGACCTCCCCACACTGCAGACTGCTCAGAGACCTCCCCACACTGCAGACTGCTCAGAGACCTCCCCACACTGCAGACTGCTCAGAGACCTCCTCCCCACACTGCAGACTACTCAGAGACCTCCCCACACTGCAGACTGCTCAGAGACCTCCCACACTGCAGACTGCTCAGAGACCTCCCCACACTGCAGACTGCTCAGAGACCTCCCCACACTGCTCAGAGACCTCCCCACACTGCTCAGAGACCTCCCCACACTGCAGACGGATTCACCGCACACTGAATCATCGTGCACATTCCATCCTTGTCGATGAACTCAAATAAATTGTTAAACTGTCCTGGTTGTTGGGTGGTCCTTGCTCGTGAAATGTATTTCAATGGAATGGGATGTAGCCTATATATTTTGAAAGTAGTAGGCCATGTAAGCACTTGCAAAATGAGCTGTACAGTTTTGCTGGGGGTTGACTTTGAGTGTGAAAAATACATAATTTTTGAAAGCGGTGGTCATTGAATACCTTTTGTCTTAAACCAATGCATGTTGTGTTAAAGCGAGCCAGCAGTCAGTCACAGTTTGGTCAGCATAGACTTATGTTGTGCTTTGTAACCAATAGCAATTTGGCTGTTGTTCCCTGGATGACCAGCAGGTGGGGCTGTGGGCAGCAATCAGTAGCCTACTGGAGGTGAACGTCAGGGTTTCCACGTTGACCCAACATTGGCCTTGAGCTGGGAACAGTCTAGCGGATGAGTTCTTGTCCTGTCTGCCTGCCGTACTTTCTCCAGCTGAATGGGGCCGTTTGCTCACCAGTCTTTAGGTTTAAGGTGACTGTCCGATGGCTGCAGCAAGGTATCACTCTGCACCACAGGGTATCACTCTGCACCACAGGGTATCACTCTGCACCACAGGGTATCACTCTGCACCACAGGGTATCACTCTGCACCGGGCACTTGGCCAACCACTTAGTGAAGAGTTAAAATAACGAAGAGGACACAAGGAAGCAATGCACCTACAGTATGGTAAACACCCCCACCTGCGCACACACACACACACACACACACACACACACACACACACACCACACACACACACACACACACACCCACACACACACACAGTCACACCTACATGGTTGGTTCGCACCCCCCCCCCCCCCCCCCCCCTTCTCGTTCTCCGGGACTAAAATCACTCCTTGGTTTCCGCTGTTAAATCACAGGGCTCTTTATTCCCCGGCGCTGGAATGCTGCCGCTTCCGTTTTGGAATGTCAGAATTCCGAGTGAGCCGTTGTTTGGGCCGGGCTTCGGGCCAGAGAGGTCCGAGCGGTCCCAACCCAAATGTTTTTATTGACGGGCGAAAGCAGTCAGGCCGACAGCGCCGATTGGCTATAATTGGTCGGCAAGTCAACGGTGTGTTTGAAATACCCTATGCGGAGTGGCAGCATTTGAAAGCACACACACGCGCGCGCGTGCGCACACACACACACACACGCACACACACACACACACACAGCACACGCACACACACACGCACACACACAGCCGCCCACCCCTGTTCCTCCCCTCCCCTCTAAGAGAAGCCAGATGGGCCACGGGGAAGCAATCAGCCCTCTATTTGTCTTGGTGCTGATCAGGTTAGAGAAGTGTTCTGAGGCCCGGCAGGCTGCTCTGCTGGCCCATGTAGCCAACT
>NC_139650.1:4449269-4471769 GCF_964638095.1 Poromitra crassiceps
ATTGTGACATCATCACGGGCAAAATGCGGCCCCAGGGCCGGCACCGGCCCCTGGACCATCTCAATCCGGCCCCCAACGTCCTCAAAGAAAAACAAAACAACCCCCACAAACTCAATAAACGGCAAAATGATGTTAGTAAATCTCATCTGCTACAGCCATTGGATTTGTATCACTATTATATCAGGAGATTAACGAGAAATTACCAATAACAGCGGGAGAGAGGGTTAAAAATAGGGGGAGACTCCCACGAAAATCAGGAGTGTTGGCAGTTATGATCTCCAATGTGTGGCCCTTCACTTACTTTATGTAAGTCAGTTCAATGTCTGTATCACATCACTGATTATGACATAAACATTGTGACCTCATCAGTGATCACTGATGATGTCACAGTTTAGCCACTGACATCAGTGGCTAAAACAGTGACATCAGTATATATGCATGTATAGTATGTATATATGTAGAGTGAAATACATTCAGTGATTACACCAGAGAGATCTCCCAGGCTCTCAGTCACAAACCAAATCTCATGTGGCAGCCATTTTGAGGCGAACCCAAATGGCTGATCAAGACTGCTGATTTGAGCAGGCTGGTGGCCTGACCTGTTGAGGAACCCTGACATGTTGCGGGCAGCCCGGCGCAACGTGAAGCGTCGCAGGACTCCTCACAGCACGCTGGAGCGGCTCAGCCTGGCCTCCCTGCCGCTGTCTGTCCATCGATTCCTCTTCAGCCAACCAGATGAGTTCCTTGCCGCTCGCCGCCTGCTCGGCGCTCTGTTCGGAGCGCTGCTGGGAGGAGCTCTGTTCAGAGCAGCTCTGCTCCTGCGCGACGCCCACATCCTACCGCTGACCTATGGCCTCTGGCTGGCAGCAGGGTGTGTGTTTGTGGCTCTGTGTGTGCTAGGCGGGGCGTTCTCCTCGTCGTTCCGTTGCTCGGTCCTTCTGATGTTTCCCAGCGTGCTCGGCTCCAGGGGCAAAAGCTACATCATGGTGTTCATCCTGTATTGTCTGTGCACAGGCCCGCTGGCGAACATCCAGCGTAACGTCCAGGAGGCCGCTCGCTCTCTGGTCTGCACTCTGGAACTGCAGGTGAACCACAGCCGCCTGCTGTGGGATGAGACGATGAAGGTGTACCTCCTGATCGCCCAGGAGATACAGAAGGACACATCAGTGTTCCAGGAAGAGGCTGACATCGTCAGCTTGAAGTTCCAGAGCATCAGAGATGAGGTTGTGGCGAAGTACGGCTACGACGGCCTCCAACCGCAAGACGCCTCCGCTACCTCCAGGGGGGAAACCACGCAGGAGCTCTTCGTCAACAAGACCTTGATGCAGTGCGACATGATAGCGCAGCGCGGCGTGAGCGCCTGTGCGGAATTTTTCGAGGTGCGGTGGAAGAATTGCCTGAACAAGACGGGCGTGCCCGTCATTAGGCACATGCTCTGCGCCCCCTTCAAGCTCCACTTCCTGTGTGATGTCATGAGAGTGATGACGCCGTGGTGCCGCGAGAACATCCCGGTGGAGGGAAACTTCGGCAAGATGTTCGACCAGCTGAACAGCACTGTCGAGCAGCTGAGCCGAGAGTTCACCTCCGAGGTGGTGGTGCAGGAGCAGCAGCGCTCGATGCTCTCCGGCTCTGTGCTGCAGGACTTGGTCGCGTCCCTCGACAGCTCGTTCACTCGGCTGACAGGCTGGATGAAGTTGCTGCTGGACCGCCTCACGCTCCTCCTCTCCCTGGCTTGCGTCTTCATCTTCAAATCGGCGTTTGATTACAGCAGGCAGTTCAAGCGGGACATTCGCTTCGACAACGTCTACATCTCCAGATACTTCAGACTGATCGATGCCCGCCGGAGGAGAGCGGGGAAGCGCTGTCTCTTTCCTCTCTACAGATCAGAGAGAAGTCAGCTCATCGACCCCTGGAGGCTGACCATCCACCCCACTGAGCTCTCACAAGTGTCCGTGGATGTGTGGCGCACCGCGGGTGTCGCTGCGCTGTGTGTCCTGCTGATGACTGTGGATCTGTCTGTGTACCTCATGCTGGACATTGTCAGCCGTCACAGCGTCATCCAGGTCAACGTCAGCACCAGCCACCATGTGGACATCAGAGTGGACGGAGACTCCATGATGGCCCGCCTCCTGAGGAGGACCGTCTCTGCCTTCAACTCCAACGCCAGCCTCGACCTGGACACCACCAACCGGAATTGTGTGGAGCACCCCTCCCTCCCTGTACGTGTGTATGTGACCTGTGGGTGTTGTGTCCTGTTGGCGGCGCTGCTCAGCTGTCTGCAGGTCTACACCAACCGCCTCAGACGAGTCATCGCTGCCTTCTGCTACCCTGAGAGAGAGAAGAAGAGAGTCCTGTTCCTCTACAACTTCCACATCCAGCAGCGCATTTCCTCCATGAAGAGGAAACACATGAGCGGGGGACGGAGGCACCGCTCGCACTGCTGTTCAGCCTGGATGTGTCGCCTGGAGCAACTGTGTCTGCTGGGAGACCCAGAGACAGAGACACACAACCAGGAGAGACACCGCCATGCTGACTGACACCGACACTGAGTCTCCCCTTCAGGTCGGGCCCTATGCGAACCAGCCGCGGGGAGAAGAGAATGGTGGTGAATGGCGAGAGACAATATTTTTTCGATCCCATTTGAATTGTGCCATGAGGTGCACATAATATGATGTTATGATGATATATGATATATATCATATGATATATGATGTTTGTCAATGTAGACCTAGTCTCGCTGGCCAGCCTCCTCTCCCTTCCGTCCGAGGAGTCTGGCGCAGCAGGTCTCCATAGTGGGATTGCGGTGGGCGGAGCTTAGCGGCAGTGCCCTTGGAAAATAGTTTCCAACAATCCAATTTGCCGTTTTCAGCGTGTAGCAACGAGCTAGCGTGTAGGTTTCTGCCGTTAGCTTGCTAGCTAGTTAGCGTTGTTGTTTTCACTGAGGCGGCAGGGCACTATTTACAGCGACACACAGGGAGGAGGGAGCGGAAGCCAATGACAGAGTTTTTAATAACATGACATCCGTCTGCCACCGAAACAGTCGCTCCAATGGGAGAGCAGCTGTAGAGCAGGGGAGGGCTTATATCCCAGTTGCCTGTTTCCGCGGCGCCAGACTAAAGTAGCCCTGACTGAATTTCATTCAGTACATGTAAATGTGTTTTGAAAATGTTCTGTTCCTTTAAGAAATGGGAAAAGAAATTGTATAAACATGTTGTGGCCATTACATTGTGCATATATTATTATTTTTTGCTTGTGTTGAATATAGTCTCTAACTCACAGTAACTTGATATAGTGACATCTAGATACGTATTGGTTCATTACCGGTGACCACCCAATCAGAATGCGACATGGGCGGGACATAGGAAGACGAGACTCACTTTTGGTAGAGTGCAGCCAATATTGACAGCAACGTGGTGAGAGGAAAACTGTCTGCCGACGCAGCTTCAAAGTACGTCTTTATTCGAGGTGACGGACTGTTACGCCAAAGTGTGGGGACTTATATGAAGTTTGTGAAGGTAACTGGTGTGTTTGTTGTTTCAAATCTGTCACTGAAGTTTACAAGATGGCAAAGCTAATGATAGGCTAATCGCTATTAGCATAGCCATTCTCTGTGTTTACCTGTGTAATTCGGTAGCCTGCTGTTTATTAATGCCAGACTTTGTTTATTGAATAAAAATAAAAAATAAATAAATTCGGTAGCCTGCTAAGCTAACACTGGGATGCCGTGTGTTACCATAAGGCATGATAGTGATTGTGTGTGTACACAGGGGACAGTTTTTCGGACAGATTGAATTTGAGGACTAGGAGAATATCCTGGGACCACTCATGCGACTAGACCAGCTTCCTGCTTCATGGTGGAGACTTCGGCTGTGCGACCTGCGCTGCTGCTGTGTGCTGTCTACGTCGGCTGGTTTGCCATCAACTCTGCATCGCCACCCGGTGGTGAGTAACTGTATTGCACGTGCACGACCTTTTATTTCATGCTTGCTTTGGACTGTGACAAATGCAAGTTAAGCGGCCATTCCCAGCTTTAAGCCCCAACGCTCTCTAGCAACGAACCAGGCCTGCTGCAACATTTATTTGGGACACTTTTATTTGATTTCTTCCTGTTCTCATTTGATACACAGAGGGTACTACTGAATGACAGGTGTGTGTGTGTGAGTGAGTGTGTGTACTGTAGGCCCACAATTTGTCATTTTGTCAGTATATAAGAGTTATTCCTGATAATAATTGCAAGTCATACTATATTCATGTTTTTTATTTTCATTTATTTCATGTTTTGATAAATTACTGTACTTTTACTAGTGCCTACTCACTAAAAATATATTTTTTGCATTTAAAGTAATTGATTGGGTAATTGAGTATTGTGTTTACTATTAGATATGGTCATAAATAAGTTGGAGCATAAATTAGTGGTAAAGATTTAATACATTTCATTCTTAGGAGACTTTAGTTCAGCTCCTTAAAAGGCACCGCCAAATATTAAAATACAGGTATAAAAATAGACATTTGTGAATTCTGTCGAGAGACCATGTTACCATGTTGGTAACCCAGGAGCCCACCTTTAGAAGTAAGTAAAATATCGGCGACTATAGTTAACTCATTGAGTGCCATGGACGAACATGTTCGTCATTTCAAATAGTAACGTAGAGTGCCAAGGACGAACATGTTCGTCAATTGCGTTTTTTGACGGGGGGGGGGGGTGTCGATCTAAGCCTCTTACATCGCCTCTTACAATATTGGGGGTTTTGAATGTGTAACCTATTTTACAGAACCCTTAGGTGGCGACAGTGCTCTCCACATAACAGAAAGGCAAGGAAAAAACAAAGAAGAAGTCGTTATGGAAACGGAAATCGCATCGCATCCGTATGCATCGATATGCAGAAAGCATAACGTTACTGCAGCTGTGCCTGCAGCAGCCAATCTGCTCCCACAATTGAGCCGCTCCGTGTCGGTTGCGACAGCACATCGGCATGATCAGCCGTGGAGTTGTTATTATTCTCAACTGGAAGCATGGTTGCCGGTGACAAACACGCGGAACGCTGTAAAAAAGCTGGATGTCGCGCAGAGCAGCACACAACACCCAGACAGACCCAGGCAGCAGGACAGGATTGACAAACGCAAGCCAGAATATCCGATGCCCACCAGCAGCAAATCAAGACCAGCAAGAAGCTGCAACCAGCAGCGCACGCAGGGGCCAGCGCTGCTGGTTGTAGCTAAAAAATATTATTCTGCCAAACAAAATTCCCTGGCCTTCACTGTTTTATTGAAGGAAATTATTTTTGAGGTGTGACTACATTAGAAAAGATTAGCTTCAGAGTCAGTGATGTGCTTGAAATGTTTAATTTCACAAAAGGCCCATTATCTCAGCTTCTAGAAAAAAATTGCTGTTTTTGGATGAATCAAGCTATCTTCTCCGGCTCATAACTAAAGAACGGAAAATGGGATCAATAAACTTTTTTTTGCAGATGATAGAATAGAGTCTCATCGTTCTTTGTGCGTGTTCAGTGTTTACATAGTAATATCACACAATATTCTGTGGGCCTTGAGAAATCACTGAAAACGCTCTGAAACTCTGGCACTGGGAGCGTCCGTTCTCCAAAAGTGGCTGGCACTCAATGAGTTAATATCGAGGTGGGTGTTACATCAATTTAAAAGATAACTTTGCAAGTCAAGAAAATCAGTTGTCTTAAGCCATTTAATTCCCAATTTTTCCCAGACGTGAAAATATTTAAATCACGTGAAGGTGAAAAGGTGAGTTTTATAGTCGGTCACAATTGTGACCAGTGGGATAACACAGTGCATCTAATGTGTATACTGAATTAACATATTTTTCCCATGCAGTCATCAAAACGCTTATCCCAGACCAGCTATTAACACATTGGAGGTGGGGAGGCTGTCTTGGAGGGTGGGGCCTCTGTGCTGGAGGGTGGAGCCTCTGTGCTAGTGGGTAGAGCTGTGCAATAAAATCGATACGGCAATATATCGCAATACTTTTTTCCGCAATACTGTATCGATATTTCAGAAAAATATCGTGATATATCGCCATATCATTGTGACACAATAAGAATACTTTTTATTTCAGTATGTTCAGTAACACACTCAACACTGTAGTTTTGACTAAATTTGTCCACAATCAATATAAAGTGATGTACATACTATTACACTACCTGGGTGGTACACAGCGTGTTGTATTTTTAGCTATATTTTTTATTTTCAGTAAATTATGTAGAGAGTATTGCAATATATCGCAATAGTATTGTATCGCAATGTATCGTGATACAATTGTATCGCGACCCATGTATCATGATACGTATTGTATTGTGAGGTCCTTGCCAATACCCAGCCCTACTAGTGGGTGGGGCCTCGATACTGGAGAGTACCGCCCCTCCTCTTCTTCCTCCTCCACCTCCTCACCAGTGGAGGACTGGAAGCTGCTGTCATCATGCAGCAGTGGGGGGAAGTCCAGCGTGACGTCTGGGGGACTCTGTGGTGCCGACACGGGCCCCTGCTCGGTATCTGTGGCGGCGGCTGCAACACCTCTGTAGCTGCTGGTGCCTGATGGTTGGTGGGGTGGCAGTTCCCCCTCCGCCGCTGGCTTTCCTCTCCTCCCTGCAGAGCATCATCTATCCTCTGGTGTGCTTCTTGTAGCACATTCACCCACTGATGGGACCAATGTTTTGGGGGACTGCTGGTTCTGTTGTCACTCTGGCTTGGCTCGTGCGCTTGGCTGTTCCTCTTCCTCCTCTCCATCCTCCACGACTCACCAGGAAGAACTGAAGAGCCCTACACCTGGATCATCAACACCACCTGCTTCATCCTCCTCCTCCTCCTCCCCTGGGACTCCTCGCCCTCGCCACCTCCCCGACTCTGTCCACCTCCTCCTGGGCTCCGTACTTCCCGGCACAGTCGATGGACGGGTTTTTGCCCAGAAGGTGGAGGTTGGACTTGCTGCTGGTGAGGACTATGCAGTCCCTGTACAGGTTGTGTCTCCACTGGACCGCTGCCTCCTTCACAGTCATCATGATGTCCATGACGGAAAAATCTCACCACCATTCATATTTTTGCCATGGCTGGTTCAGCGGTGACCCACAATCCACCATTCATCAACTGAGCATTTTCATAACGCCACCCCTTAGTAGTAAATGCCGCTATCATTGAGTAGTGGCCAGTGGTGACCGATGATCATAAATCATTGATGATGTCATACACACTGATGATGTCATGCCCTACAATTGTCGAGTGGTGGCCACAGTAATGACTTCATTGTCATCATCTCCACCCTACAAATGAAATGAAAAAAAAATTCTAATGTGAAATAATGAATAGGCTATAAAGCAGACTCAAAAAATAAATTAACAAGCGGGAATTCGCAATAGCTATGACCAGATATGCGATGTCAGTCAGACGTCACTGTGATGTCATGCACTTCATTGTGACATTGATTTTGTGGACTAACAGTTTTTGTGGACCAACCAACCAACAGACAGACTTATAGAGCTGCTGGCCATGCTGACCCCTGCTGGCCATGCTGACCCCTGCTAAAAAGGCTCATATTGATTCTGGAAAGAAGTAGAAACATCAAACTTGTCTGTCTATACTTTTTAATCCTGATACTAACTACCAGTGTTTGATGTAGCAACTTACTTTTTAACAGTGCCTCCAGGATTTTGTGGGCTTTGCATATTTTTTTTAATTCTCTGCAAAAACGGCAAAACCGGTTCAACTTGCAATTCTTGCCAGTTCCTGGCTGCAATTTTACGGGGGTGGGAGAGTTTGCAAATTTTATTGC
This sequence comes from Poromitra crassiceps, assembly GCF_964638095.1. Classification (NCBI taxonomy): domain Eukaryota; kingdom Metazoa; phylum Chordata; class Actinopteri; order Beryciformes; family Melamphaidae; genus Poromitra; species Poromitra crassiceps. Next base: position 4,457,062 of record NC_139650.1, read on the forward strand.
CATTTTTGAGAAAAGCCGCTGTCAAATGAAACATGTTTGAATGCAATAATCACAAAAAGAAGTGGAGGGACTGTTTTAAAGTGACATTTGACACAGGAACGCCGTCGCCAATTTGCACTTATTCGAGTATAATTGTACATGCTGGTGTTAAAATGGGGTTTTTAAAAATAATGAATTCCCAAACTGTTTGCATGTAAAATCGGTTATAAAGCTGCTGTGAAATAAGCCCTCCTCCTCCCTCCCTCTAGCCAACAAATAAAGGTGAAATTGATGTGCAGTGTTGCCAGTTAGAGGTTGTTTTATGTCTCGCTGGGACAGTCATCACTGCCTGTCCTCACTCACTTGTTTAAGCCTCGTGGGGGACTGGAGGTAAATTTGAGACAAGCTGAAAATGTATCTTTTTTCCACTGTCTGGCTCACTGCACACTGTCACACACACACACACACGCACAGACACACACACACCACGTACAGGCGTACACACAGGCTTGTGTGGGTGTGGGAAGGGAGAGGAAATAATATTTCTCTTGAGAGAGATTGATGCGATCTGTTCAGCACTTCATTGTTTGAGGACGATTTGAGTGAACAGCCTGTTCTCAGCAGACCTGGCCGCGCGCGCCTGTGTGTGTGTGTGTGTGCGCGTGTGTGTGTGTGTGCGTGCGTGTGTGCGCGCGCGTGTGTGTCAGCAGCAGGGCATGAGCATTAAGGAAAGAAATTGGTCTATTATTTTAGAGACTGCAACAAATCAGTTGGTTGACCTTTGACCTTTGTCCATTTCAGTTGTTGGAGCGAAACACGAACAGACTCAGGCGACACACACGGGACTGACTGGCTGCGTGTTCGTGCGTACACTGTATAAGCCCAACCAAGTGAATAGACCCAGACACATCCGTCGATAAGAGGAAGTGTACACCTTATTCACTAGTACACTTGACCTGTCCTTTTGCGCTATTCACCTGAGCATCTCTGAGGAAAACACAAACACACTCAAATTCACAATGCATCCCCAGACTGATGGTCTTAATACTATGGGAACAACTTTACTTGAAGTCAGGGCTGTAGTACTTGAGTCCGGACTCGAGTTCGGTCTCGAGACTCGTCTCGGACTTGTAGTCAATATGACTCGAACTTGACTCTGTCTCGGGAGTGAATATGAGTCGGTTTGATAGTTGGATTTGATATTTAGTTTGATAGGCTGTTGTTTCAGAGTTTTGGCCAGCAACTGCTTTTGTTGTTCCTGATGCGGTGATTGGTCGAGAGCTATTGTAATGATGGATGGTAGGGGTGCACCGATCACGTTTTTTGCCACCGATCACCGATTGCCGATCGCCTATGGGAAATATCTGCCCAACCGATCATCGACCGATCCCCGATCACCGATATATAAACTCCTCAAAGAAAGTTTGGAAATGTTATTTTAGGTCGATTATCTCTCCCCTTTAATAATACCAATTGGCATTGTATTTTATATCGTTGGAAAGCCTGATTAGTGACAGGCCTTTTTATTTTATTTTATTTTTTATATAAAAAAATGGCCGATCGCCGATCGCATATTTGAGGTCAAAATCGGCCGATACAGATTGCTTGCCGATCGATCGATGCACCCCTAATGGATGGTCCATTACCTGCCTGCTAGCAGGCAGATCTGCTGCTGAAATAGTGAGGAAAAACTAGACAGACATGTGATGTGCATTCAGGGCTGTCGTGCAGGGTTGAGTTACCCTATGCAGTTTTACTATGACATAAGATTACTTCAATAATTTGATTCAATTCAAATGTCATGCCAAGGTAAGAATATTTTCAGTCAAGCAATGCGGAGAGCAGTAAGAAAGATTTGGCAAAATACACTCCTAGGTGCAACTACTGTATGTTATGAGCATAAGCTGCCTACAATCAATTTTGTCCTAAAAAAATGCAAATTTTGTTGAAATGTCTTTCAAAATCTCTATTTTAGGTAATAAATAAAAAAATATATGTTATTTTACAAATACAATGGTAGCCTTGGATAGCACATTGCTATGGTATTGGTCTCGAAATAGACTTGTAGTTTTGCGGTTTTGGTCTTGACTCGGGTCTCGACCCGACTCGTCTTGGTCTCGACCCCAAATTGGACTTGGTCTCGACCCTCTCAACTCCCTCCGGTCTTGGTCTCAACTCGGACTCCATTCACCAATGACTGGATCTGGACTTGGACTCGACCCAGGTGGACTTGACTACAGCCCTGCTTGAAGTGTACATAATGGCGCGCTGCCATTATGCAAGCATATGGACATCCTAATCAGAATCAGCCATCCAACCAAGCCATAGTATGAGAGCATCATCATCATCATCATCATATCAGAACAGGCTATGAAGCTTTGTAATTATTATACTGAATTGGGCATGAATGTGATAGGAGATGGTTATGATGTATAATTGTAAAATGTTCTGTTACAGCTGAACGTGTAGTGGTATATTGATCCAGGGGGTACGGTGGCGCAGTCGGTAGCGCTGTCGCCTCACAGTCAGAAGGTCCTGAGTTCGATTCTCACCTGGGACACTGTGGGCGCTGTGGTTGTGTTCCCCCCCCATATCTTCAGTGCCTACTGCCCAGGTGGGTTATCTCATCGTAAGGGCCTGTCTCTCTGTGTGGAGTTTGCATGTTCTCCCCGTGCTCCCCCAGGGGGTTCCTCTGTATATAACCCCCCCACTAAAAACATGCAGAAGATCAGATCGTCATCGTCATCCGACCAGTGACGACAACATCCGAAGTTGGTCCCCGGGCGCTGTACGAGAAAGCGACCACTGCTCCTGGCCTGCCCCCCGGAGGAAAGGACATGCCTGGATGGGTTAAATGCAGAGGACACTTTTCACCGGCCACCGTCGGCATGAGTGTGTTGTGGCCGCATGCATGTATTGTGGTGTTCGTGTGACAATAAAAGACGGGCTTGTCCGTTACGAGAGTTTTTTTTACGAGAGAGATACTGTGACAGTTATGTTCTGTTACAGCTGAAAAATAAACGTGTGGTGGTATATTGATCCAGGATACTGTGACATCTATAGTTATGTTCTGTTACAGCTGAAAAATAAACGTGTAGTGGTATATTGATCCAGGATACTGTGACATATATAGTTATGTTCTGTTACAGCTGAAACATAAACGTGTAGTGGTATATTGATCCAGGATACTGTGACGTATAGTTATGTTCTGTTACAGCTGAAAAATAAATGTGTGGTGGTATATTGATCCAGGATACTGTGACGTATATAGTTATGTTCTGTTACAGCTGAAAAATAAACGTGTAGTGGTATATTGATCCAGGATACTGTGACATATATAGTTATGTTCTGTTACAGCTGAAACATAAACGTGTAGTGGTATATTGATCCAGGATACTGTGACATATATAGTTATGTTCTGTTACAGCTGAAAAATAAATGTGTGGTGGTATATTGATCCAGGATACTGTGACGTATATAGTTATGTTCTGTTACAGCTGAAAAATAAACGTGTAGTGGTATATTGATCCAGGATACTGTGACATATATAGTTATGTTCTGTTACAGCTGAAACATAAACGTGTAGTGGTATATTGATCCAGGATACTGTGACATATCTAGTTATGTTCTGTTACAGCTGAAACATAAACGTGTAGTGGTATATTGATCCAGGATACTGTGACATAGTTATGTTCTGTTACAGCTGAAAAATAAACGTGTGGTGGTATATTGATCCAGGATACTGTGACAGTTATGTTCTGTTACAGCTGAAAAATAAACGTGTAGTGGTATATTGATCCAGGGGGTACGGTGGCGCAGTCGGTAGCGCTGTCGCCTCACAGTCAGAAGGTCCTGAGTTCGATTCTCACCTGGGACACTGTGGGCGCTGTGGTTGTGTTCCCCCCCCATATCTTCAGTGCCTACTGCCCAGGTGGGTTATCTCATCGTAAGGGCCTGTCTCTCTGTGTGGAGTTTGCATGTTCTCCCTGTGCTCCCCCAGGGGGTTCCTCTGTATATAACCCCCCCACTAAAAACATGCAGAAGATCAGATCGTCATCGTCATCCGACCAGTGACGACAACATCCGAAGTTGGTCCCCGGGCGCTGTACGAGAAAGCGACCACTGCTCCTGGCCTGCCCCCCGGAGGAAAGGACATGCCTGGATGGGTTAAATGCAGAGGACACTTTTCACCGGCCACCGTCAGCATGAGTGCTTGTCCGTTACGAGAGTTTTTTTTACGAGAGAGATACTGTGACAGTTATGTTCTGTTACAGCTGAAAAATAAACGTGTAGTGGTATATTGATCCAGGATACTGTGACATATATATAGGTATGTTCTGTTACAGCTGAAAAATAAACGTGTAATGGTATATTGATCCAGGATACTGTGACATAGGTATGTTCTGTTACAGCTGAAAAATAAATGTGTGGTGGTATATTGATCCAGGATACTGTGACATATATAGTTATGTTCTGTTACAGCTGAAAAATAAACATGTAGTGGTATATTGATCCAGGATACTGTGACATATGGTATATAGTAGGGGTGTCACAATATATCGTCCCACGAAATTTCGCGATAGTAAAACGTCACGATATGTATCGTTGAGATGAAATCTCATATCGCAAAAAAAAAAAAAAAAAAAATTTTTTTTTTTTTTTTTTTTTTTTCCTCAAAAATAGACTAAGAAACGTCTTTGTTTGTTGAAGTTCAATGTGTGGAAAGTAGTTCAGTTGAACAAGTCTCTGAAGAGACACATGAGAAGTTATACAGGAGAGAAACCATTCAATTGAGTTTCTGGCAAAACTGTTTACTTGACAGGAAAAACTGAAGCATAAAAAATAGACTAAGAAAAGTCTTGTTGTTTGAGTTTGAAGAAAAACTGAAGATGCATAATGAGAATTTATACTGCTGAGAAACCTTTTAGTTCAAAGTAAATCTAAGTGACGGTGTAACTCATTCTATTTCAAGATAAGCCTTATCTCCAATCTCATGTTTTTTCTAGTTGTTATTGTAATAACAATTTCCCACAACAGCATGTTTTGTATTTGTGCATTTCAAATAAAATACTACTTTTCCAGTCATATATTGTCATTATTCAAGTTTAAAAAAATATTGTTAAAATCGTATCGTATCGTATCGTTATCGTGAACCCAGTATCGTGATACGTATCGTATCGTGAACTGAGTGTATCGTGACACCCCTAGTATATAGTTATGTTCTGTTACAGCTGAAAAATAAACGTGTAGTGGTACCGTATATTGATCCAGGATACTGTGACATATATACCGGTAGTTATGTTCTGTTACAGCTGAAAAATAAACGTGTAGTGGTGTATTGATCCAGGATACTGTGACGTATATAGTTATGTTCTGTTACAGCTGAAAAATAAACGTGTAGTGGTATATTGATCCAGGATACTGTGACATATATAGTTATGTTTTGTTACAGCTGAAAAATAAACGTGTAGTGGTATATTGATCCAGGATACTGTGACATATATAGTTATGTTCTGTTACAGCTGAAAAATAAACGTGTGGTGGTATATTGATCCAGGATACTGTGACATAGTTATGAGAAAAATAACAGCCTGACTTATGAGTGTTACAGAGCACATCATAATTCTTGAAACGGTGCAGAGTGCAGAGTCTGCTCTTGACACATGCACGGTTAAGTTGCACAAGTTTTAAAGTGTAAGACAGACCGCAAATGCCTATTGGTAATAATACAGTAGCATGGAATTGGAATAATAGGGCAACAAAAGTCAGGTTTACAGTCAGATGTGTTGAGGAAGAGAGTCTGGAGGACATGTGAGAGATCTCAGCAGGAGATGAGTAGGGGAGATTGAGAAGCAGTGGTGATGATACAGAGGAAAGTGTATGAAATCCATGTCCGTGGTAACACGTCTGCCATTTGTTTTGACTAGGTGTCTTGAAGATCCTTTCTGGAGCCAGGAGCGAGTCAATGATCCACATTGTCTCTGATCGGCAGGAAGAGAGAGCACAACTATTTTTGACATTTGTGAATCGATGCAGAATCGTGCACGTCCGCATCGCGATGCATCTTATAATCGATTATTTTTGACACCCCTAGTACGTATATGTCATTATTGATCTGTAGAATTGGACCATGGTTTGAGATGTTGAGCTAGCTCAGTAGCCAGAGGAAGGAAGAATGACTTCTGTATTAGGCTGGATCAGTACTCATCCTATCTGAGGCTGTTGGTGTTGAACTTGAATGAATCAGTTGCACTCACATTGATGTCTGAGATCCAGGCCCGCAGGTAAAGCAAGGTGGGCCGTGTCGCCCCTGTGCATTTTGTCATACAGGTGGTCAAGGCCAGATTAGTACCCCCATGGCGCCCCATGGGCACAGATGCTCCACCCCCACCCACACAACACGCCCACATAGCCCAGCCATAGAGAGGCAAAGTGAACGTCACTTCCTGCTTCAGCACTGTACCAGAGATTTTCAATCGCCATTTATTTTCCCATAGACATTTCGTAAAATGCTTATAAAAATTGTTTTACTTCGTCAAACCAAACGGTTCAGCTATATTTAGAATCGGGAGAGACCATAGAACATTTCACTCGGACCAAAAACTTTAAAAAACAACGTTGGAAGAAATATTATTTATATATACCGGTATATAGATATATAAATCCACGTTTCTTTTAAATGTTTTGCAGCACACCAGTTATTGATAGCTACATAATAATGTGACAGACATGAAATAGGTTTACAGAGCCACCCTAAGTTATCACACAGCAGAGCTGAATGCAGCTTTCAAAATAAGGCTCACTCAGTGAGCTAGGCAACATATACAGTATAATGAACTTGACAGACTCCAACACACATAGCTCAGCAGCATCATACCCCACTGACCCAGTGACACCACACAGTGAGTGTGATACAATACATTATTATACAAACCGCAAATATCCACAAATATACAGCAACACAAACTCACAACTGCTCAATGCACATCAAATGGTTCTTACCTTTAGCAGTTCTTCTTTCTTGGCTTTTTCTTTGCAATCTCTGGTCCTCAAAATCCAGCTCCTGCTAGCTCTGAGACACTTCCATGCTACTAACGTTACTAGCTAGCTCACCTCGACATCATCTTATTCACTGTGTGTTGCTGTTTTGAAAAAAGCTACACTTTTTTTTTTAATATTGTGGCTGATTCTTTCTCGTCTTTTTTTAGCTCCGCTGGTACTTTTGCTTAGCGACGATCCATCATTTCCTGCTGCTTCTGGCAATTTCCCCCACACACCTGACCTCCTCCTGACCTCCTCCTGACCTCCTCCTGACCTCACTCCTGACCTCCTCCTGACCTCCTCCTGACCTCACACCTGACCTCCTCTGACCTCCTCCTGACCACCTCCTGACCTGCTCCTGACCACCTCCTGACCACCTCCTGACCACCTCCTGACCTCCTCCTGACCTCCTCCTGACCTCCTCCTGACCTCACACCTGACCACCTCCTGACCTGCTCCTGACCACCTCCTGACCTGCTCCTGACCACCTCCTGACCACCTCCTGACCTCCTCCTGACCACCTCCTGACCTCCTCCTGACCTCCTCCTGACCTCACACCTGACCTCCTCCTGACCTCCTCCTGACCTCACACCTGACCTCCTCCTGACCTCCTCCTGACCACCTCCTGACCTCCTCCTGACCACCTCCTGACCTCCTCCTGACCTCACACCTGACCACCTCCTGACCTCCTCCTGACCTCACACCTGACCTCCTCCTGACCTCCTCCTGACCTCCTCCTGACCTCACACCTGACCTCCTCCTGACCTCCTCCTGACCACCTCCTGACCTGCTCCTGACCACCTCCTGACCTCCTCCTGACCTCCTCCTGACCTCACACCTGACCTCCTCCTGACCTCCTCCTGACCTCCACCTGACTTGCACTGATGCTGCATTCAATAATCATGATTAGACTGACTTTTGTGTTGATGCTCAGATTAGACTAATCTGTTAGGGTTATAGGTAACCCTGCTGTTAATAACAAACACAGACACACATACAGCAATAATGTGTACAGAGAAAGAACTGACTAGATGATTAGACAAAACCAAGATGCATGAAACTTTGATTGCAGCAGTAATTGTTATTGCAGCTTGTTATTGTCACATGAACCCACTGCTTCAATCACTTAGAACCCTCCCTCCCTTCCTCACTAGAGCTCTCTCTCTCTCTCTCTCTCTCTCTCTCTCTCTCTTTCTCTCTCTCTCTCTCTCTTTCTCTCTCTCTCTCTGTCTCTCTCTCTCTCTCTCTCTAGCATGCGATCGGCCGGCCGACCGACCTGCCGACCGACCGAGTGACATCAATACAGCTGCTGGCCATGCTGACCGCAGGTAAAAGTCTGTGTGAATGTTACGATGTAAAATAGAAAAATAAAATAGGGTCCAGATGAAAGTATAAACGGCACACTTGAGTGGAGGTAATGCATCTATGAAGGCTCCCCAGATCTTCATAAATACTTTGGGTCTTTTCCTTCCATTGTAGAGGATCTTGTCAGGAGTACAGTATTATATTATGCTAATTCATTGATGCAATGTCAAGTCACAGTTATTTGCTTTCAAAGGGTTCAAGTCTCCTAGTATCCACATTTTAGGATCCTGTGGAATATTTTCTCTATCATTATGTTGTAGTAATAATTATTTCCAGAACTCTGTAATCATTGGGCAATGCCAGATCATAATCTGCGTTTGTAATTTGTGCTATTTTGTATACCACTTTGTTTATTTGTAGACAAATCTTATCACACCTTAAACCATAGAAATTATCTAAAAATATAAAATTATTTTGGTGCAACAGGTTTTAAAGGGCTCAATCTCCTCTCTCTCTCTCTCTCTCTCTCTCTCTCTCTCTCTCTCTCTCTCTCTCTCTCTCTCTCTCTCTCTCTCTCTCTCTCTCTCTCTCTCTCTCTCTCTCTCTCTCTCTCTCTCTCTCTCTCTCTCTCTCTCTCTAGAGCATGCGATCGGCCGGCCGGCCGACCTGCCAACCGACCCGAGTGACATCAATACAGCTGCTGGCCATGCTGACCGCAGGTAAAAGTCTGTGTGAATGTTACGATGTAAAATAGAAACATAAAATAGGGTCCAGATGAAAGTCTGGTCCAGATCTTCATAAATACTTTGGGTCTTTTCCTTCCATTGTAGAGGATCTTGTCAGGAGTACAGTATTATATTATGCTAATTCATTGATGCAATGTCTTTTTGAGGGAGGGAGGTCAGATTTCCAGTTTACTCAAATGCGTTTTCCCCTGCTGTACTACAAATTAAAATCAAGTCAGTTATTTACTTTCAATGGGTTCAAGTCTCCTAGAATCCACATTTTAAGATCCTGTGGAATATTTTTTCTATCATTTCTGTTTTAGTAATAATTATTTCCAGAACTCTGTAATCATTGGGCAATGCCAGATCATAATCTGCATTTGTATGTGCTATTTTGTATACCACTTTGTTTATTTGTAGACAAATCTTATCACACCTTAAACCATAGAAATGATCTAAAAAAAAATATATTTTTTGGTGCAACAGGTTTTAACACATTAAGTGCCAGAGACGGACTAATTCGTCTTACATAATCCAGCGCTTAAGTGCCAAGGACGGACTAACTCGTCTTACATAAAGATTTTTTTTTTTTGACAGTGGGACATCAATCAACCGCTTTTACATCTTCGAGATCACTATTGGAGCAAGATAATGTGTATAATCTATTTTACCGACCCACTAAGTGTTGACAGTGCTCCCCCAGACGACCGAAATCAAAGAAAAAACTGCCGCGGGACCAAGCCGTTCAAGGAAATGCCGTGGCGATTTTACAGTAACAGACTTGTCTTGCCTGAGAGCGGCCGCGCACCGGCAGCAGCACACAGAGAGCGGAGAGCGATTTGCAAAATAGATCATAGGTGAAACACACTTTGAAACACCTCAGAAAGGCCAGAATCAACATCTGCCCATCGCCCACGCATTCCCCGGCCCATCTTGACTCGCACAAGGAGCGTCTGCACGCAGGCAAGCAGGCAGGCAGGCACACAGGCAGGCAGCAGCAAAAGCGCTTCTGACACGCCCGCTGTACAGCGGAGGGAGGAGGGAGGAGGGAGGAGGGAGGAGGGAGTTTGAATGAGAGGGGTGTTTCCTGTTGTTATGGAGGAAATTACTGTTCAAAACTATTGTTTAGAATGTCTGACGGTCTTACTGATGCCAAAAATGAATGGTTAAAGTGACTGTTTCACAAAAAGCCATTTATCTCTGAATAAATTTCCAGACGCTGAAACCATGCTGTACTCAACGGCTAATATCTACATAACTACTAACTCTGCAAACTAACTCTTTTAGACAGAGAAAGCACACATTCTATTAGTTATTTTTAGATGATTGGTGTTCATGAATTCTTAACAGAAAAGAATCCTCGGCTGTCTCTAAAATGAGCCAGAATCGTCAAAAACACCCCTGGCACAACTTACCTACAGGAATGAAAACATGGCTGGCATTCAATGTGTTAAGGGGCTCAATCTCCCTCTCTCTCTCCCCCTCTCTCTCTCTCTCTCTCTCTCTCCCACCCCCCACTAATCTCTGTATATTAGCTCTCAGGAAGAGAAAGCTCTCTCGTTGTGATCTGGCTGTTTTAATATCTGTCAGCTTCATCCTGCTTCCTCCCCTCTTATTTTGCCTCTCTGTTTCCTCCTGTCTTCATATTTCACTCCTTTGTTTGACTCCACTGTCCCTGTCTCCGTTCACTCCATCAGTCCTCGTCAGTGACCGCCGGTGGACAGCCGTGTGAGTTTGAGTGTGTGTGTGTACGTGTGTGTGTGTGTGTGTGTGTGTGTGTGTGTGTATAGTCTCTAGAGAGACGATGAGGTCTACACCATTTAGTGCATTGTCTTGGCATTCCTCACATCTCACAGTGCTTTTTGTCAAAGCACCCCAGGTTTTCTAGACACTCCATATAAACACACTGATTACAGCTAGCGATGTGTGTGTGTGTGTGTCTGTGCGCACGTGTGCGTGTGACTGATGCTTAGCGTGCACCTGTGTTTCTGTGTAGCAACATGTCGCAGCAGCCTATTAATTTTCATTTGTTTGTAAAGGGCTGATATGATTCTGTTTTTCCTGTGCAGAGATAAAGTATATCACTCTGCATTTTCTACAGATTAAAAAACCAAGATTGAATTACATCAGGGATTGGGATTGCATAAAATAATAATAATAATAATAATAATGATAATAATAATAATAATGATTTACTTAAGCAATATTATATGTGCTTTACTGTCATTAGTGGCACGACAGTGGACACTGAAGTGCAACACAAACACAACACAGCCATACGATACACACAACACAAATACAACACAGGCATACGATACACACAACACAAATACAACACAGCCATACGATACACACAACACAAATACAACACAGGCATACGATACACACAACACAAATACAACACAGGCATACGATACACACAACACAAATACAACACAGGCATACGACACACACAACACAAATACAACACAGGCATACGATACACACAACACAAATACAACACAGCCATACGATACACACAACACAAATACAACACAGCCATACGATACACACAACACAAATACAACACAGCCATACGATACACACAACACAAATACAACACAGGCATACGATACACACAACACAAATACAACACAGGCATACGATACACACAACACAAATACAACACAGGCATACGATACACACAACACAAATACAACACAGGCATACGATACACACAACACAAATACAACACAGGCATACGATACACACAACACAAATACAACACAGGCATACGATACACACAACGCAAATACAACACAGCCATACGATACACACAACACAAATACAACACAGCCATACGATACACACAACACAAATACAACACAGCCATACGATACACACAACACAAATACAACACAGCCATACGATACACACAACACAAATACAACACAGGCATACGATACACACAACACAAATACAACACAGCCATACAATACACACAACACAAATACAACACAGGCATACGATACACACAACACAAATACAACACAGCCATACGATACACACAACACAAATACAACACAGCCATACGATACACACAACACAAATACAACACAGGCATACGATACACACAACACAAATACAACACAGCCATACGATACACACAACACAAATACAACACAGCCATACGATACACACAACACAAAGACAACACAGCCATACGATACACACAACACAAAGACAACACAGCCATACGATACACACAACACAAATACAACACAGCCATACGATACACACAACACAAATACAACACAGGCATACGATACACACAACACAAATACAACACAGCCATACGATACACACAACACAAAGACAACACAGCCATATGATACACACAACACAAAGACAACACAGATTGGCACCCATAGCATTTGTTTTTACTGATAGATCCCTTAAAAACTCCACTTATAGGCGAGATGAACCTTACAAGTCAGAGTCACATTCTGCTTACAATAAGTGCTTGATTCTGAATTGGGCCCTAAAGGAACAACGGCTGATTGACCTCGTTTAGCATCTCTCAGCGGCCGCATCATCTTTATAAGTGCAGCAGGCTCCCTCCAAACTGTAGCATGCTCCCTCCATCACATGACACTCCAAACTGTAGCATGCTCCCTCCATCACATGACACTCCAAACTGTAGCATGCTCCCTCCATCACATGACACTCCAAACTGTAGCATGCTCCCTCCATCACATGACACTCCAAACTGTAGCATGAGGCTCCCTCGATCACATGACACTCCAAACTGTAGCATGAGGCTCCCTCGATCACATGACACTCCAAACTGTAGCATGAGGCTCCCTCCATCGCATGACACTCCAAATACCCGTTTCCACCCAGTGACGCCGTTTTGTTGACCAAAATGCCGATCGGCCGACCCCTCCTATACTGTGCTTATTATGGAACATCGTTAAGAGGTTCAAAGCACAATTGTGTCGCCGTTGTCTCTGAAAGGCAAAATGATTCAAAACTGTCCAACTCTTGGAACGACTCGGCGTCATCTCAAAACTAATCAGCGATCAGTGACTATTTAGATTAGTAATCTGAGAGAGTGGCAATTAGTGGTCAGCTCAGACATGTTTTTCGACTAATCCGTCCAACACTGTGTGTCATCATGAATGGCTTATTATCACATTATTATTATTATGACATTGTTATCACACATCTTCCTGTTTGCTGATGTTGGCAGAGCTGTGGATGGCCTGCGCTCCGGCAGATGTCCTTACTGTACACAGAACAACTCCTGTAGCAATTGGTGATGTTCACAGACAGATCATCCCACCATTATTCTACAAATCTGTGGACTGTTGGTGCTCACAATGTCCTACACAGTTTGTTTGTTTTTCCAGGCGGCTAGCTCCTTGATTTTACAGAAGAGACTGCGGAAGTGATACTGAAAGCTGTAGTTCCTCGAATGGCCACTTGAGGCCATTGAGGCCATTCCCCGTTCATCCCCATGTTAAAATTCCCATCTTTAAAACAGGGTTAAGCATGTTTACAGTCTGGTTCAAATGTCTTTATATAGCTCACTTCACCTTTCATAACGGCATGGGGTGATTTCTTTTTAAATATAACTCACCTGTTTAGAGTAAAAGCATAACGTCATTGACAGGTCACCTGTCCAGTGAACGTGCAGCTGGCCAATCACAGACCGATAGCAGGTGGCGCTGACGGCTCTGTGGGAAACCCCTTATCCCGTGCCGTCTCGTGCCTCCAAGATGGCGACGGCCACACTAGGCTTCAACACGGGACCAATGGTGACGTCACGCTGACTCTGTCCATATTTTTGGACGGTCGATGTTTCGGTTCTGGTTCTGATTGTGGAAAGCAAACCTCATCCTCCCTGGCCTTGTTATAGTACAGACTGTCACACTTTGTTTGTGCCATGAAGAAAAGCCTCTCCATCTTCCAAACCTCCTCTATTCTCATTTCTCTATTTACCTTCATGTCTCAAGTACATTATGGTGTTGTTATTATTATGAATCAAAAAGCCAGGCTCTCTCTCTCTCTCTCTGGCTTCCAGGCTCTCACGCTCTCTGGCTTCCAGTAGGGCTGTCAAAAATAATCGATTATAAGATGCATCGCGATGCGGACGTGGACGATTCCGCATCGATTCACAAATGTCAAAAATCGATTATTACATTATTTACATTTTCTGGGAAACGGAAGGTCAAATCGCGATGCCTAATAAAGGACTATATGTATTTTTCCACCCCGAATCTAACGGCGCCTCTACGACTTACGGTTATGGAGATACGTCCGCCCTGCATGCAAGGCTACAAGAGAGAGACTGCAGACAGAGTAGTGCCGTCGGCTAGCAGCTAGCTTTAGCACTTTTTGCTTATCAAGTGTTAGCTCCGGTGGAATGGTGTCTAGCCTGTTATTTTGTGTCCTGTCACATCATCAAGGTTCTGCTTCTGGCACCATGCATGTTTATATGATGGATTCCCAGTCAGGTGATATGTTTTGACTCGTTCTTTATTGCAACTTAACGCCAGTAAAGCTTAACGTCAGTGAAGCTTGTGCTTCTTCTTCTACTAGCGTTTTCTGGCGGTTGGCAAACAACTTATGGTGCATTACCGCCACCTTCTGAAATGGAGTGTGGATCAGAATGGA
>NC_139650.1:4486769-4504269 GCF_964638095.1 Poromitra crassiceps
ACAATACAATGCTACAATCCTACTTGGTGCTTGTCTACAAACGATGTGTGATAGTGCTGTCATCGTTAGGTGAAGGGAAACATTGCAAGTTGAACTTGCTTCGTAAACCAATACTGTATTAAGGGCCTGTGTCCACCTAGCGTCTTTTTTTCCGACTGTTAAACGCTGGGAGTGCGCTGGGGAGCGCTGATCCCAGCGCACAATATACAAGGAAGCAGTCTGAAACTAACGTTAGTTCAGTGCGGTAGTAGCTTGATAGCTGACGGCTAGCAAGCTAACAACACAGGTAGGCTACGCTATTAAAAGCAGTAAGCACAACACTCACCAGAAATATTAAGTGTCTCGCCAATCTGCTCCCACAATTGAGCCGTTCTGTCTCTGTTGCGATAGTTTCTCCATATGATTAGTTGCCAGAAAAGGAGCAGCCGACACCAGCGTCTTTCTGAAAAGTTAAATTATTCTCAGCTGGGAGCGCTGGGAGCCGGACGCACAAAAACGCCAGAACGCTGTGAAAATAGACGCTGGGCGCTGCGCACTTTCTCTAGACGGCCGTGTGCGCCCGCATACGCTCTCTTGGAAACAACTGAAAAAAGAGGCTGGACCTGAGGAAAAGACGCTAGGTGGACACAGGCCCTAAAGGGCCACATACAGTCTATTTTGAGAGACAAGCCGAGGGCCACTTAAAGTCGGTCCGAGGCAGTTGGCCCCCCGGCCGGCCTTTGGACATGGCTGGACTAGTGTGATGTGGTTTACTGTCAATAGCTGTGTTGCTGTGTTGATGTAACTACTGAAATATTTTGTTAATACATATTTCATTAGTAATATAGTTGTCATTTTATTTGCCAGTAAAACAGACAGACAGACAGACACAAAATGTTTAGAATGATAAGAGTAAAAACAGGTGAAACAGGTCAAAGCACAGGTCTAGAAGCATCAACATGAGTGTTGGACAGGAGAGCTGAGTGCAAGAGAGGAGAAAAAAGAAAAGTGCTCTTTCTCTCTCTCGCCCCCCCTCCTCTCTCCTCACCCCTCCCCTCTCCTCCTCCTCCTCACCCCTCTCCTCCTCACCCCTCCTCTTCCTCACCCCTCCCCTCTCCTCCACTTCCTCACCCCTCCCCTCTCCTCACCCCTCCCCTCTCCTCCTCCTCTCTCCTCCTCCTCACCCCTCTCCTCCTCACCCCTCCTCTTCCTCACCCCTCCCCTCTCCTCCTCCTCACCCCTCCCCTCTCCTCCTCCTCACCCCTCCCCTCTCCTCCTCACCCCTCCCCTCTCCTCCTCACCCCTCCTCTTCCTCACTCCTCTCCTCCTCACCCCTCCCCTCTCCCCCTCCTCCTCACCCCTCCCCTCTCCCCCTCCTCCTCACCCCTCTCCTCCTCACCGCTCCCCTCCTCACCCCTCCTCCTCACCCCTCCTCCTCACCCCTCTCCTCCTCACCCCTCTCCTCCTCACCCCTCCCCTCCTCACCCCTCCTCCTCACCCCTCCCCTCCAGGGAATGTTTTGGGGCCCGGCTCATATTTTGTTTGCACAATGCATTCCTGCAGGCTCTTTATTTATGTCAATCTTCCTTTTGATCAGAGTCCGGTTACCCACAATCCTCTGCTGCTGTGAGTGAAGGAACCCACCTGTGATGTGATGTGTGTGTGTGTGTGTGTGTGTGTGTGTGTGTGTGTGTGTGTGGGTGTGTGCGTGTGTGTGTGTGTGTGTGTGTGTGTGTGTGCTGGAGCCTGGGGCCCTATTTTCAGGGCAAGTTTACCGTCAATTAATATGGCCAAATGATTCCCTCACATGGTAAAGTATTTATGTAAGGTGATCTGGCTGGTGGCGGAGCCCAGGACATCTGGCTGTGATCTACACCACAGATGGCCTCTACCTGAAACGCACACACACACACACACACACACACACACACACACACACACACGCATGGTCTGGAGGTGGAGAGGTAGAGCGGGGGGGGGCTGATGTGCAGGGGCGAGAGGTGCACCATTTTGTGCATGTGTGTGTGATTGCGTGGCTTACTGTGTGTGTGTGTGTGTGTGTGTGTGTGTGTATGTGAGTGCGTGGCTTACTGTGTGTGTCTGAGTGCGTGGCTTACTCTGTGTGTGTATGTACGTGCGTGTGTGTGAGGGCGTGGCTTACTCTGTGTGTGTGTATGTACGTGCGTGTGTGTGAGTGCGTGGCTTACTGTGTGTGTATGTACGTGCCTGTGGGTGAGGGCGTGGCTTACTCTGTGTGTGTGTATGTACGTGCGTGTGGGTGAGGGCGTGGCTTACTCTGTGTGTATGTACGTGTGTGTGGGTGAGGGCGTGGCTTACTCTGTGTGTGTGTGTATGTACGTGCGTGTGGGTGAGGGCGTGGCTTACTCTGTGTGTATGTACGTGCGTGTGGGTGAGTGCGTGGCTTACTCTGTGTGTGTGTGTATGTACGTGCCTGTGGGTGAGGGCGTGGCTTACTCTGTGTGTGTATGTACGTGCGTGTGGGTGAGTGTGTGGCTTACTGTGTGTATGTATGTGCGTGTGGGTGAGGGCGTGGCTTACTGCAGTAGCCAGTCAGATTGAAAAAGTAGCCGGCTCATGTTCGCGCCGTTTGTTCCAGTGGTCCTTTTCCCAATTAATAAACAAACCTCAAATGTGTATCCATGAGTGTGACAATTGAAATAATACAAATAAACATTCTTATAAAAGGCCCAATGCTCAATTTAATTATAAATAAAACAATATAAAACACAAACAGGCAATGTACAGTATATTTTTAAGAACATAGAAAATAATAACAACTGTTTGTTTCCCACAGGATCTGGAGAGATTGTGGTGGGTGGACCTTGCTAGGACCCCTTTGGGGGGTCCGGGGGGCCATGCCCCCTGTAAGAAAAATGTGTACATTTTAAATTAAAATGCATGAATCTGGTTCACTTTGAGAACAAATTTAAGAGGCTAGATGTATGAAGAAAACACATAAAATTACACAGCCTCTCTTTACTGTGCTGTGGTTTTTACAATGATGAAAAAATAAATGTCTCCCTTTCTTGCTGAAGTACAGTGGTTCATTATAAATATTATATGAAAAGAGATAAAAGTGGCCCTTAAATAAATGCATACATTTCTAAATCAAACTTTGGAAATTAGAATTTCCACTAGC
Source organism: Poromitra crassiceps (assembly GCF_964638095.1). Classification (NCBI taxonomy): domain Eukaryota; kingdom Metazoa; phylum Chordata; class Actinopteri; order Beryciformes; family Melamphaidae; genus Poromitra; species Poromitra crassiceps. Next base: position 4,489,909 of record NC_139650.1, read on the forward strand.
CAAAATGTTTTTCTTGAAATAAACCAGAATATGAGTGGGTTAATTTAAGCATTTTTTTATTTTTTTATTTTATTAAGGATCCCCATTAGCTGGTGCCATAGCAACCAGCTAGTCTTCCTGGGGTCCAAACATACAAACAAATTAGTACAATTGCAAGTGCAAAATTATTAAATGTCAGTACTCAACACAAAATACATAATGAACTAACAAATAAGATAGCTAAAAATTACATCGGAAAAAAAAGAAACAGAACACAAAAACAAATACAGATACTTTACAGTGTTAAATAAACTTTAAGATTCTTTTTAAATGTTAATTTACTGTAAATGCAACACAGGTTTCGAGGCAGGTTATTCCAAAGTGTCAATGATCTAAAAATAAAAGATCTCCTTAAAGCATTGTTTATAAGCATAAGTATCAGTAAGTGGCCCGCGATTCTCAAAGCCTGTGTTGAGCGTCACACAAGAACAAAAATGCACTCTTGAAGCTAAATAAATCCAAAACTAACCAGGTAATTATTTACATTTTTACTTCAATGTAGAACAGTCATTTCTTACACATGATATTACTTTTAGCCTTTTAGTCATAAAGATTATTGAAAGATATTGCATATTCCAGACTGAAATGCTATAACAGAAGAGTATTGGCCAGAATGACATGAACATTTGGACACTTATTCAGCGGGTATCTTGTATGTTGCGTTCAGGTGCACTGTCATTTTTTTTTTTTTATCTATAAAGTGGCCAGTAGGCGGAGAAATAGCCGGCTGCTGGGGCTTGGGGAACTCCCTGTTACTGTGTGTGTGTATGTACGTGCGTGCGTGTGTGTGAGTGCGTGGCTTACTGTCTGTGTGTGTATGTATGTGCGTGTGTGTGTGAGTGCATGGCTTACTGTGTGTGTGTATGTACTGTATGTGCGTGTGTGTGTGAGTGCATGGCTTACTGTGTGTGTATGTACATGCGCAGGCTTTAGTGCCCACTGACCCAGACTACAAAGGAAGCGGTGAAGTCACAGGCTCACGCACGCTGCTGAAGGAAAGAGGTCATGCATGCTGGACGTGTGGGCTGGGTGAGGTGAGGCGTGCTCTGCTGTGAGTTCTTTAAAGGAGAATTTCTTTTTTTTTTAACCTGGAGCCCTCTCCTCACATTAATTATTATCTGACGACTCACCCAGTGTTCTCCAGTGTGATTTGGAGCATCCTAGGCGTTGTTGTGATCCAAATAAGTGTCCAAGCCAGTCCTAGAATGCGCTCCGTCGGGGCCACATGGCAGCGTGCTGTTCCTCCATGTAAATAGAGAGTTTTCTTCCCGTGTTCTACCCATATCGTCATTATATGACCCCTAAAGAAACATCAGACTGCTAATCACCCCCGGGCTATTTCCAGTAGTCTTTACCTGGGAGACAGGACAGACGCACGAGAGATATGAGCGCAGGAGCTGAGCTTCCGTACACAGGCCAGCCGGCAGGAAAGTCTCGCGGGACTTGACGAGAGTTGGTGACACAGACCACGAATGAGGAAATGAAATCCCTGGTAAAGACTACTGGAAATAGCCCGGGGGTGATTAGCAGTCTGATGTTTCTTTAGGGATCATATAATGACGATGTGTGTACCCCCTCCTCAGGAGATGTGTGTAGCCCCTCCTCAGGAGATGTGTGCAACCCCTCCTCAGGAGATGTGTGTACCCCCCCCTCCTCAGGAGATGTGTGCACCCCCTCCTCAGGAGATGTGTGCACCCCCTCCTCCTCAGGAGATGTGTGCACCCCCTCCTCAGGAGATGTGTGTACCCCCCCCTCCTCAGGAGATGTGTGCACCCCCTCCTCCTCAGGAGATGTGTGTACCCCCTCCTCAGGAGATGTGTGTACCCCCTCCTCCTCAGGAGATGTGTGTACCCCCTCCTCAGGAGATGTGTGTACCCCCTCCTCCTCAGGAGATGTGTGTACCCCCTCCTCAGGAGATGTGTGCACCCCCTCCTCCTCAGGAGATGTGTGCACCCCCTCCTCAGGAGATGTGTGTACCCCCCCCTCCTCAGGAGATGTGTGCACCCCCTCCTCCTCAGGAGATGTGTGCACCCCCTCCTCAGGAGATGTGTGCACCCCCTCCTCAGGAGATGTGTGTACCCCCTCCTCCTCAGGAGATGTGTGTACCCCCTCCTCAGGAGATGTGTGTACCCCCTCCTCCTCAGGAGATGTGTGTACCCCCTCCTCCTCAGGAGATGTGTGTACCCCCTCCTCCTCAGGAGATGTGTGTACCCCCTCCTCCTCAGGAGATGTGTGTACCCCCTCCTCAGGAGATGTGTGTACCCCCTCCTCCTCAGGAGATGTGTGTACCCCCTCCTCCTCAGGAGATGTGTGTACCCCCTCCTCCTCAGGAGATGTGTGGACCCCCTCCTCAGGAGATGTGTGCACCCCCTCCTCCTCAGGAGATGTGTGCACCCCCTCCTCCTCAGGAGATGTGTGTACCCCCTCCTCCTCAGGAGATGTGTGTACCCCCTCCTCCTCAGGAGATGTGTGGACCCCCTCCTCAGGAGATGTGTGCACCCCCTCCTCCTCAGGAGATGTGTGTACCCCCTCCTCCTCAGGAGATGTGTGCACCCCCCCCTCCTCAGGAGATGTGTGTACCCCCCCCTCCTCAGGAGATGTGTGCACCCCCTCCTCCTCAGGAGATGTGTGCACCCCCCCCTCCTCAGGAGATGTGTGCACCCCCCCCTCCTCAGGAGATGTGTGCACCCCCTCCTCCTCAGGAGATGTGTGCACCCCCCCCTCCTCAGGAGATGTGTGCACCCCCCCTCCTCAGGAGATGTGTGTACCCCCTCCTCCTCAGGAGATGTGTGCACCCCCCCCTCCTCAGGAGATGTGTGCACCCCCCCCCTCCTCAGGAGATGTGTGCACCCCCCCCTCCTCAGGAGATGTGTGTACCCCCTCCTCCTCAGGAGATGTGTGCACCCCCTCCTCCTCAGGAGATGTGTGCACCCCCTCCTCAGGAGATGTGTGTAGCCCCTCCTCAGGAGATGTGTGCACCCCCTCCTCAGGAGATGTGTGTAGCCCCTCCTCAGGAGATGTGTGCACCCCCCCCTCCTCAGGAGATGTGTGCACCCCCCCCTCCTCAGGAGATGTGTGTACCCCCTCCTCAGGAGATGTGTGCACCCCCCCCTCCTCAGGAGATGTGTGTACCCCCTCCTCAGGAGATGTGTGCACCCCCTCCTCAGGAGATGTGTGCACCCCCTCCTCAGGAGATGTGTGCACCCCCCCCTCCTCAGGAGATGTGTGCACCCCCTCCTCCTCAGGAGATGTGTGTAGCCCCTCCTCAGGAGATGTGTGCACCCCCTCCTCAGGAGATGTGTGTAGCCCCTCCTCAGGAGATGTGTGCACCCCCTCCTCAGGAGATGTGTGCACCCCCCCCTCAGGAGATGTGTGCACCCCCTCCTCAGGAGATGTGTGCACCCCCTCCTCAGGAGATGTGTGCACCCCCTCCTCAGGAGATGTGTGCACCCCCTCCTCAGGAGATGTGTGTACCCCCTCCTCAGGAGATGTGTGCACCCCCTCCTCAGGAGATGTGTGCACCCCCTCCTCAGGAGATGTGTGCACCCCCCCTCCTCAGGAGATGTGTGCACCCCCTCCTCCTCAGGAGATGTGTGTAGCCCCTCCTCAGGAGATGTGTGCACCCCCTCCTCAGGAGATGTGTGTAGCCCCTCCTCAGGAGATGTGTGCACCCCCTCCTCCTCAGGAGATGTGTGCACCCCCTCCTCCTCAGGAGATGTGTGCACCCCCTCCTCCTCAGGAGATGTGTGCACCCCCCCCTCCTCAGGAGATGTGTGCACCCCCTCCTCAGGAGATGTGTGTAGCCCCTCCTCAGGAGATGTGTGTACCCCCCCTCCTCAGGAGATGTGTGCACCCCCCCCTCCTCAGGAGATGTGTGCACCCCCTCCTCCTCAGGAGATGTGTGTAGCCCCTCCTCAGGAGATGTGTGTACCCCCTCCTCCTCAGGAGATGTGTGCACCCCCTCCTCCTCAGGAGATGTGTGCACCCCCTCCTCCTCAGGAGATGTGTGTACCCCCCCTCCTCAGGAGATGTGTGCACCCCCCCTCCTCAGGAGATGTGTGCACCCCCTCCTCCTCAGGAGATGTGTGTACCCCCCCTCCTCAGGAGATGTGTGCACCCCCTCCTCAGGAGATGTGTGCACCCCCTCCTCAGTAGATGTGTGCACCCCCTCCCTCCTCAGGAGACGTGTGCACCCCCTCCTCAGGAGATGTGTGCACCCCCTCCCTCCTCAGGAGACGTGTGCACCCCCTCCTCAGGAGATGTGTGTACCCCCTCCTCCTCAGGAGATGTGTGCACCCCCTCCTCCTCAGGAGATGTGTGTACCCCCCCTCCTCAGGAGATGTGTGCACCCCCTCCTCAGGAGACGTGTGCACCCCCCCTCCTCCTCAGGAGATGTGTGCACCCCCCCCTCCTCAGGAGATGTGTGCACCCCCTCCTCAGGAGATGTGTGTAGCCTCCTCCTCAGGAGATGTGTGTACCCCCTCCTCAGGAGATGTGTGCACCCCCCCCCTCCTCAGGAGATGTGTGCACCCCCTCCTCCTCAGGAGATGTGTGCACCCCCCCCTCCTCAGGAGACGTGTGCACCCCCTCCTCCTCAGGAGATGTGTGCACCCCCTCCTCCTCAGGAGATGTGTGCACCCCCTCCTCAGGAGATGTGTGGACCCCCTCCTCAGGAGATGTGTGGACCCCCTCCTCAGGAGATGTGTGGAGCCCCTCCTCAGGAGATGTGTTCACCCCCTCCTCAGGAGATGTGTGCACCCCCTCCTCAGGAGATGTGTGCACCCCCTCCTCAGGAGATGTGTGCACCCCCTCCTCCTCAGGAGATGTGTGTAGCCCCTCCTCAGGAGATGTGTGCCCCCTCGCCGCCCGTATCCAAATAATTAATCCAACACAATTACTCTCCTCCTTCATGTGTCCGTCGGCGCGCCAACCAAACATTTGGACACGTGTCCTCATCACTCCCCTTTAATTAAGGCGGCACTATTTATCACTCCCCTTTAATTATCCCCGGCCTGTTTATCAGCGTGCCTTTAATGGAAGAGAGATACTCCACCAAACACACAGCGCTTATTCCCCCCGCTTCCCTCGCTGCTGCTGCTGCTCTGAACTAAAAACACCTCCAAAACAATTAGTCTGAAGAAGAAGAAAGAGAGAAAAACAGACAGAATGAGAGAGAGAGGGAGAGAGAGAGAGAGACTCAGGGGGTTGAAGGAGATATAAGTTGTTGTTTTCCTGGCTTAGTAATCAGGGTGATGGCCACACTCACACAGTCTGCTGGGCTTTTGTTCCCCTCGCACAAGGCTTCCGCAGACTCCATGCGGTTCACACCGAGTTCAAACGCACGCACGCACGCACACACACACACATGCGCGCGTGCACACGCACACACAAGCGGAGATCAAACACACCTCCACAACACAGCTCTTTTGTGTTCAGTAACCATGGTTTCTGTCAGGTTTAATGCCTAGCAACATGTGTCACGGGGCGACCACTCAGTGAGAGGGGGCGGGGCTTCTGACACACTTCATAACAACACAAGTGTTTGACCATCAAACACATTTTCTACTGTGGCAGCAGCACTTGGCTTAGAGGAGCCGAGGCTGAACATCGTGTGAGAGGAGCTCTTTCAGTCTCTGCACCTACACACTGAGTGAGTGAGTGAGTGAGTGAGTGAGTGAGTGACTGAGTGTGAGTACAGTGTGCACCAGTGTGTGCGTGTGCAGGAAAGACCTTGTTTGGCCTCTCCTCCTCACAAGCTGCATATTAACACAGTTGTCCATCAGCCTGTAAGCAGCGTGGACAGAGAGGAGGAACAAACAAGAGAGGTGGAAGGGAAGCAGCTACACAATCACACCAGGCTACAGCACCTTTCCCCCTGGATCCAGCTCTCACAGGCCGGGCCTAGACGGGCTCAGCCTGGGAGCAATTTGGCAAATGTAAATTGTAACCACACATGGGCTGGACAACTAGTAGGGTCACACACACACACACACACACACACACGAGAGCGCGCGTACGAGCATGCACGTACACACACGTACACACACACACACACACACACACACACACTGCTGGCAGGGTCAGAAGTCTGGGTGTCACACCCTGTCATTGCAGATTAAGTTATGCAAAGTGAGGCGGTCGGGCAGCCAACCCCTAGGGCTTAACGAGCAGGAAACACTAATTGGGTCGGCTTGCTGATTGCCATAATTGCTACTGTGTGTGTGTGTGTGTGTGTGTGTCTAAGTGAGAGAGGAGAGCTGAACAACCTGCTAGGTAGCGTGGCAGCTTTCAGCACGGCCCGCTGCCCCTCTGAGGAGGAGAGGGAGAGAGATAAAGCCAGGGATTAAAAAAATGAAGACACTTAAAATGGAGGGGAGGAATTACACAGAAACCCATTGTGAATAGAACATTGAAAACTACAGCTGCAGTTGGTTTTTCCATCTGCTGGTGTTCTGATTGGAGAGACGTTAACAGGGCAATCTTCTGGAATTAATATAGCATTGTTAACTACTGTATTACAGTGCATGTCACTGCACTGAGCAGTCTCTCAAACCTGCACTTGGGAAGCTTCACCCCGATGGCTAATTAGCAGAAACGCATGGATCATGATGTTTCAATCAAGTTTCCACGGAGCAATTTGAATGGTCCAAAGCATCCTCATCTTGGATGCTGTGATATCTCTAATAGTAACCATGGAGCTATTTTGCAATCTGTCTTGTTTTTCAGTTTTTCTTATTTCTTATTTCTTGTGCATGTACACTAGGGCTGCACGATATGAGGAAAAGTTGCGATGTGCGATAACACTGTTCAATATTGCGATGACGATATGACCTGCGATAAATAAAAAAATGCTATTAAAAAAAAATTAATGGGTAGGGGTGCTCCGATCCGGCTAAGCCACGATCCGATCCGATTCCGATTCCTGGGGTCACGATCCGATTCCAGAATCGATTCTCAATTCCAACGATTCTCGATTCCACAATCTAGAATCGATTCTCAATTATGTAGTTTTATATTGCAATAACACACAAAGGTAAATCTAAGACAAAAAATGACAAATGTATTAATGCTGAACTTCAAATTCAACTTCTGAAGTATTACAGTGAGGGCCTAAATTCATTTTGCAATACGAGTGTGTTAATTTAAGCATACGTATCAGTAAGTGGCACGGGATTCTCAAAGCCTGTGTTGAGGGTCATACGAACAAAAATGCACTCTTGAAGCTAAAAAAAATCCAAAACCAACAAGTTAATTATTTACATTTTTACTTCAATGTAGAACAGTCATTTCTTACACATGAGATTACTTTTAGCCTTTTAGTCATAACGATTATTGAAAGATATTCCATATTCCAGACTGAAATGTTATAACAGAAGTGGAGTATTGGCCAGAATGACATGAACATTTGGACACTTATTCAGCCGGTATCTTGCATGTTGCGTTCATGTGCACTGTAAAAAAAAAAAAAATTTTTTTTTTTTTTTTTGCGATAACACGTGACTTTTGCGATGTGTTCATCGCGCATTTTCATATCGCGATGACGATGAAAATACGATAAATCGTGCAGCCCTAATGTACACTACCTTGAAGAAAATGACGCAGACCATACACATTGTTGATAGCATTTTCATATAAGCCGTCACTTACGTCAATAATGATTGAAATAAATGCGACAGCCAGTCGCATGAGAGGCAGGAGTGCTGCATCGCCATGATCACAGTAAAAAACGCCCTCTGCACTTTTATTGATATATATATATATAATATTGCACTGCGATGAAGAAAAAGGGGTCCTCTGACTATCTCTGATCTGTTAGTTCGTTGATGTCTGTTGGAAGTGCGCCTCGTCTTTTCCTCAGCACAAAAGTATTGCAAGATAGTTTGAAATTTAATAGGCGTTGGAAACAAATATATACTGTATACAGTACAGTAGCATGTTGTAATAATAGCGTGGATGTGAAAGATCAGAGGCCACGTGTCTTCTTCTAGTTCCACAAGGCTTTGTCTTGAACTATGGCAACACTGAGATGCGGAGATGTTGGAAGTGTGAAACGTGCCAAATGACTCCATGAGGAAGTAGGCTACAGAGGAAGATGTTACACGTTATGCTGAACGTGTGTCTTTGCTGGAGAATAGCATCAGAAATGACTCCTTAATTCTAGAAATGGATCAGTGGACCGGGTGCATAAAGTATGTCAGCCTTGGATGACATCATTCAGTCCTCCCGTTCCCTGCCACAGTAGTGACAAATTAGGCGCATTCCAGTCTTACACTATGCTCTGTTTCACTGGTTCACTTGGAGACAAGCAAAGATATTATACAGGGATTGAAGAGAACACGAAAAAGCGTCAAATTATTGTCAGTCACACGCTAATGCCAATGAACCCCCAGGCTAGCGTGCTTATTAAATTCAAATAGGCAGTGACAAGTTGTGGTCTATGAGAAAATCATTTTTCTTGTTTGGATCACTGGCTTTTCTGGACAGATTTAATTGAGTATATAGCTGGTGCCGCAGTGGGAGGAGATGTTGTGTTCCTATTGGTGTGGCGTACGTTTTCAGACAGATGCACCAGACCAGACAGGTAAGACCATGACATGTCCGTCACATCCCAGGAGAAAGCCAGGTTCAAATTTAGAGCTGCGTTCAATATGTGCACATGTAACCGTGTGTGCTGTGCAGTGCCCTCCCCCTCTAGTGACAGACGCTAGAGCCCTTGTGGGTTTTTGCCTCCCATGCCGATGGTTCCGGGTTCGATCCCCAGCTGCGGGCGGCCTACACAATGCAGGTTACACATGCTCATCCACCCAGGTGCGGATGTTCGGTAAAGAGACTGTCAGTGGGCAGTTTGTTTTGCAGGCTGCAGCCTCTTTGTGGGAACTGAACGCAACTCCTTCACTCCCATACTGCTCGATACGCTACCTTTTTGTATTCTGTTGAATGTCTTTTTGTGCCCTTCACACATAGAAGTCTCACACCACTTTCAAACTAACTTCACACAAAATAAGAAGTCACACCACTTTCAAACTAACTTCACACACAGAATAAGAAGTCACACCACTTTCAAACTTCACACACAATAAGAAGTCACACCACTTTCAAACTAACTTCACACACACAATAAGAAGTCACACCACTTTCAAACTAACTTCACACACAGAATAAGAAGTCACACCACTTTCAAACTAACTTCACACACAGAATAAGAAGTCACACCACTTTCAAACTAACTTTACACAGAATAAGAAGTCTCACACCACTTTAACACACAATAAGAAGTCTCACACCACTTTGTGTCCTTCACACACAGAATAAGAAGTCTCACACCACTTTGTACCCTTCACACACACAATAAGAAGTCTCACACCACTTTGTACCCTTCACACACACAATAAGAAGTCTCACACCACTTTGTGTCCTTCACACACAGAATAAGAAGTCTCACACCACTTTGTGTCCTTCACACACACAATAAGAAGTCTCACACCACTTTGTACCCTTCACACACAGAATAAGAAGTCTCACACCACTTTGTGTCCTTCACACACAGAATAAGAAGTCTCACACCACTTTGTGCCCTTCACACACAAAAATAAGTCTCACACCACTTTGTGTCCTTCACACACAGAATAAGAAGTCTCACACCACTTTGTGTCCTTCACACAGAATAAGAAGTCTCACACCACTTTGTGTCCTTCACACACAATAAGAAGTCTCACACCACTTTGTGTCCTTCACACACAATAAGAAGTCTCACACCACTTTGTGCCCTTCACACACACAATAAGAAGTCTCACACCACTTTATGCCCTTCACACACACAATAAGAAGTCTCACACCACTTTGTGCCTTCACACAGAATAAGAGGTCTCACACCACTTTGTGCCCTTCACACACAGAATAAGAAGTCTCACACCACTTAGTGTCCTTCACACAGAATAAGAAGTCTCACACCACTTTGTGCCCTTCACACAGAATAAGAAGTCTCACACCACTTTGTGTCCTTCACACAGAATAAGAAGTCTCACACAACTTTGTGCCCTTCACACAGAATAAGAAGTCTCACACCACTTTGTGTCCTTCACACAGAATAAGAAGTCTCACACCACTTTGTGCCCTTCACACAGAATAAGAAGTCTCACACCACTTTGTGCCCTTCACACACAGAATAAGAAGTCTCACACCACTTTGTGTCCTTCACACACAGAATAAGAAGTCTCACACCACTTTGTGTCCTTCACACACAGAATAAGAAGTCTCACACCACTTTGTGTCCTTCACACAGAATAAGAAGTCTCACACCACTTTGTGTCCTTCACACACAGAATAAGAAGTCTCACACCACTTTGTGTCCTTCACACACAGAATAAGAAGTCTCACACCACTTTGTGTCCTTCACACAGAATAAGAAGTCTCACACCACTTTGTCCCCTTCACACACAGAATAAGAAGTCTCACACCACTTTGTGCCCTTCACACAGAATAAGAAGTCTCACACCACTTTGTGTCCTTCACACAGAATAAGAAGTCTCACACCACTTTGTCCCCTTCACACACAGAATAAGAAGTCTCACACCACTTTGTGCCCTTCACACACACAATAAGAAGTCTCACACCACTTTGTCCCCTTCACAAACAGAATAAGAAGTCTCACACCACTTTGTGTCCTTCACACAGAATAAGAAGTCTCACACCACTTTGTCCCCTTCACACACAGAATAAGAAGTCTCACACCACTTTGTGTCCTTCACACACACAATAAGAAGTCTCACACCACTTTGTCCCCTTCACAAACAGAATAAGAAGTCTCACACCACTTTGTGTCCTTCACACACACAATAAGAAGTCTCACACCACTTTGTCCCCTTCACAAACAGAATAAGAAGTCTCACACCACTTTGTCCCCTTCACACACAGAATAAGAAGTCTCACACCACTTTGTGCCCTTCACACAGAATAAGAAGTCTCACACCACTTTGTGTCCTTCACACAGAATAAGAAGTCTCACACCACTTTGTCCCCTTCACACACAGAATAAGAAGTCTCACACCACTTTGTGTCCTTCACACACACAATAAGAAGTCTCACACCACTTTGTCCCCTTCACAAACAGAATAAGAAGTCTCACACCACTTTGTGTCCTTCACACAGAATAAGAAGTCTCACACCACTTTGTGCCCTTCACACAGAATAAGAAGTCTCACACCACTTTGTGTCCTTCACACAGAATAAGAAGTCTCACACCACTTTGTCCCCTTCACACACAGAATAAGAAGTCTCACACCACTTTGTGCCCTTCACACACACAATAAGAAGTCTCACACCACTTTGTGTCCTTCACACACAGAATAAGAAGTCTCACACCACTTTGTGCCCTTCACACACAGAATAAGAAGCCTCACACCACTTTGTGTCCTTCACACACACAATAAGAAGTCTCACACCACTTTGTGCCCTTCACACACAGAATAAGAAGTCTCACACCACTTTGTGCCCTTCACACACAGAATAAGAAGTCTCACACCACTTTGTACCCTTCACACACAGAATAAGAAGTCTCACACCACTTTGTGTCCTTCACACAGAATAAGAAGTCTCACACCACTTTGTGTCCTTCACACACAGAATAAGAAGTCTCACACCACTTTGTGCCCTTCACACACAGAATAAGAAGTCTCACACCACTTTGTGTCCTTCACACAGAATAAGAAGTCTCACACCACTTTGTGTCCTTCACACACAGAATAAGAAGTCTCACACCACTTTGTACCCTTCACACACAGAATAAGAAGTCTCACACCACTTTGTGTCCTTCACACAGAATAAGAAGTCTCACACCACTTTGTGTCCTTCACACAGAATAAGAAGTCTCACACCACTTTGTGCCCTTCACACACACAATAAGAAGTCTCACACCACTTTGTACCCTTCACACACAGAATAAGAAGTCTCACACCACTTTGTGTCCTTCACACAGAATAAGAAGTCTCACACCACTTTGTGCCCTTCACACACACAATAAGAAGTCTCACACCACTTTGTACCCTTCACACACACAATAAGAAGTCTCACACCACTTTGTGTCCTTCACACAGAATAAGAAGTCTCACACCACTTTGTACCCTTCACACACAGAATAAGAAGTCTCACACCACTTTGTGCCCTTCACACACAATAAGAAGTCTCACACCACTTTGTGCCCTTCACACACACAATAAGAAGTCTCACACCACTTTGTACCCTTCACACACAGAATAAGAAGTCTCACACCACTTTGTGTCCTTCACACAGAATAAGAAGTCTCACACCACTTTGTCCCCTTCACACACAGAATAAGAAGTCTCACACCACTTTGTGCCCTTCACACACACAATAAGAAGTCTCACACCACTTTGTGCCCTTCACACACAGAATAAGAAGTCTCACACCACTTTGTGTCCTTCACACAGAATAAGAAGTCTCACACCACTTTGTGTCCTTCACACAGAATAAGAAGTCTCACACCACTTTGTGTCCTTCACAAACAGAATAAGAAGTCTCACACCACTTTGTGTCCTTCACACAGAATAAGAAGTCTCACACCACTTTCAAACTAATTGAGAAGTGGAACGTTTGTATTAATGAACCCTTGAGGCATCCTCTCACCCCTATTGCAGCCCCTCTCTCTTCACTGCGTCACATGTTCTCTTTCTTCATGCACCCCCCTCTCTCTGTCACACACACACACACACACACACACACACACACACACACACACAGACACACACACACACACACACACACACACACACACACACACACACAGGAAGACAGGTCCTAACCTAGCCTCTCGGCCTTCCTTATTTCATGTGTTTTGGACAGTTCCATTTGTGGAGCTGAATGAACAAGCACACTCCTCTAGTCCTAATTGCCTGCTTTCATCAGCCCTTCCCTGACACATGCACTCTCTCCCTATCTCTCTCACTCTCTCTCATTCACACTCACACACACACACACACACACACACACACACACACACACACACACACATACACACACACACACACACACCACACACACACACACACACACTCTCTCTCTCTCTCCCTATCTCTCTCACTCTCTCTCTCTCTCACACACACACACACACACACACACACACACTCTCTCTCCCTATCTCTCTCTCACACACACACACACGCACGCATGCACACACACGCACCCACACACACACACACAGGCACACACACACAGGCAAACCCTACGAGGTGCTAACGCCCACCATGGCTAAACGACACACAGCTATACGTATAAGTGGGGCCGTGTGTATACTTTTTGCCTGCTTTACCTGGTTTAGATGAACGCACGGCCTGAACTCATCTCATTGGTCGCCGCAACGGCTTCTTCCTGAAAACACGTAGCAACTAATTTGTTTGGTTAGGATTAGGATTGGGGGATTGGGGATTGGGGGATTGGGGGGGGGGGGGAGTTGAGCTCAGGTTGTGTGTGTCCTTGTGGGCTTAATGATGACGGGGGTTCGATTCCCAGTCGAGCCACACACATTTCTAACAAGAATTTGTCTTATTTTAAAACATGAGGGTTATATTAGGCAAGTACAACACTTTGGTTAGGGTTAGGGTATGGTGGTCGTGGTTAAATAAAGAAAACCATAACCCTAATCTTAACCACATCTTTTTTTTACTTGCCGTACGTTTTCAGGAACAAGCAGTTGCGGTGACCAATCAAATGAGTTGGGGGCGTGGCTTCATCTAAAGCAGGTTGGCAGAAGTGTACATGCTGTCGCTGCAAGTCCTCCCTGCAAGCGTGCTGGACTTAAAGGTTTAGTGTCCCACTGAGAGAGTATAATGAGTGTATGTTTCTAATCTGTGTGTGTGTCTGTGTGTGTTTGTGTGTGTGTTTGCTTGTGTGTGTGTTTGTGTGTGTGTGTGTGTTTGCGTGTGTGTGTGTGTGTGTGTTTGTGTGCAACAGCGATGCTGAAGAATAATGAGTGTGCGTTGCTAATCTTGGCCCTAGGAGACTGCCTCTCTCTGCTCCTCTCACACAGTCTCAAATCAGCTGTCTCTCTCTCTCTCTCTGTGTGTCTCTCTCTCTCTCTCTCTCTCTCTCTCTCTCTCTCCTGTGTCTCTTCTCTGTCTCTTTCTCTCTCGCCCTGCATATGCAGGCTAATTTAGCGCAGGCTTTGATGCGTTCTCCTGCGGGGCCTGCGTTTTCTCATATCCAAATGCAGGGATTAGCTGTCTTTTATTCTCCCAAAGCCCAACTCATCCTGCTCTCTCTCTCTCTCTGTGTGTCTCTGTCTCTCTCTCTCTCTCTCTCTCTCTCTCT
>NC_139650.1:4506530-4509030 GCF_964638095.1 Poromitra crassiceps
CCCCTCTCTCCCCCCCCCCCCCTCTCTCTCTCTCTCTCTCTCTCTCTCTGTAGTCTCTTCTGTGCCTCTCTCTCTCTCTCATCTCTTCCACTCTGTGCCTCTCTCTCCCTGTCTTTGTTGTGTTGTGGCTTATAAGAGCCTCCTGATTCTCCACTCTGTGTTGACTGTGATTGAGACTGACCCTTGACCTCTCCGGCTCTATGGAATTCCATACATGGTGCGTCTGTGACCCCCCCATGACCCCCCAGCTGCGCTCTGATTCTATTGGCTCAGAGGTCAAGACTCGTGGAAATGAGGCGATGGAGTCTGGGCCGCCTTTTACAGCACAGCCACAATAGCATCATTCTGTACACACAGTGACAGACATGAGAGAGAGACAGAGAGAGAGAGAGAGAGAGAGAGAGAGAGAGAGAGAGGGAGATACGACAGGAGAGAGTGGGGGAGAGAGGGAGGGATACGACAAGAGAGAGAGAGTGGGGGAGAGAGGGAGGATACGACAGGAGAGAGAGAGGGAGGGAGAAAGGGCAGAGAGAGAGAGGGGGCGAGGGGCAGAGAGAGAGAGAGACAAAATGTGGCTGTAACATGTGTCTTGGGTGATCCAATCACAAGTGGACAGCTGTAAGTCTGTCACACCTGACATTAGAATGCGTCTCCTCATGGCTCTCGAGTGACCACTTGTGATCAGATCTCACTTCTCCGCTCTATATGCAAAAATATTCATGCCGCGGTGGCGAGCAGTGTAACAGTTAAATATTTACAGATGCTGCATTAACATCCCTTTGTCTATATGATGTCTATATCAGTGGAGTAAATACCTGTCATATTGTCATCATACTGTATCAGTCATGTGGGAATAGGCATAACTATGTGATTATCATAGACTTGTTACTATAGGAATGATTTGAATGATCATAGAAACGCGTGAGTCTATTTGACGCACAAGGCGAGACAGATATGCTTTGGTTAACTTGTTTCTGATAGTAGAACTTCAATCTGGAGGTGGTTTTCCCTCAGTCCTCCTGTCATTTTTTTTAATGAATGAGCTGAGATTCCCGTCTTCCCGCGGCGTGCCGTTTTAAACAGACATCGATGAACGAAAGGCGTAACAAAATGACTCGCCATTCCGTCCACAACGATCATGGCTTTCACAGGCTCATCAGTGCATGTTGGGTGTGTTCACACCTGTACTTACTGTGGAGATGTCCACTTGTGATTGGATTACCCAAGACACATGATACCAGGCCTGAACAGGGGCCTATTCACCTTGTGCAGCCTTTTCTCTTCCGTGTTAGACGCAATTGTATTTGTTCTTCCGGTTCTGCGCTAGTTGGCGGCCAATTTCAAAACAAAACGTCACTATGAATGACGTTTGGCAACATTCAGAATTAAGCTACACTGCGGCCAACTTCAGTTAAATGTTCATAACGTTACTGCTGCGAGGAGCCGATGGCTGTTACCCGGTCGGCATTTAATGTTAGTTACAAAAGCACGTCGACAGTGTTTTCTCACTGCCAGTGCCAGGACAGATACTAGCTAGTCCGGCTGGTCACACAGCCAGCGCTCTCAGTGCTCGCTGCTCGTTAAATATTTCCAAATAGGCTTTATTCGGATAAACTGGTCACATATTTGGAATGTTACGTTCTCATCCGAAAAAATATATACAACTATTTTATATTAAAACTTTTTTGTTTGTTTTTTTGCTTGAAAACGGCTTTTGGCAAATCAAAAAATGACGGTAAAGGTAATCTACTTCCGGGTCTAAAACGGAAAGACGATTACAAAACGACGTTATGCGGAAGCGTCCTTATACATGTATGGGCAAATAATACGGTGAATATGTTCCCACAACGGCTGCGAGGTTGTGAGAACTTCAAAGATCTGATAACTTCGCACGTTCACCGATGTCAACTTCCAAAAGATGTCCAAAAGTTTCTCTGATTCCTCTGTTACCCATCCTATAGTCCTACTTTCAGTGCAGCCCCTCCCAGACTCCTGTCTTTGTCAAAGTGAAGCCCGCTCCATGTCTTTCCCAGCGAGTGTCTGGTGGGGCTGTGGGGCTGTCAGCAGTGCCAGCACCTGGCTGTGGAGCAGCCCTGATCAAGGCCCTGGACGCTGTAGCGCTCAGCCCGTCACACCGCTGCAGACGCACTGACAGACACACTCTCTGCCTGCCTTTGAATGTCCTTTTGAAACAGACAGGTACAGCAGACAGCTACAGGAGGAGTGGAGAGGAACCAGAGAAGGTCTCTCCTTTGCCTTCTCTTCAGGCACACGACATGCTGACAGGTCACAGACAACCTGGGCTTCTCGGGATGGTCTTTGCCTCCCTCCCTCCCTCCCTCCCTCCCTCTCTCCCTCCCTCCCTCCCCCCCCCTCCCCCCCCTCCCTCCCTCCCTCCCTCCCTCGCTCCTCATCCTGATCTGTCTCTGTGCTTTCATCTAGCCCCCTGCACAGAGAGGCCATCATAAGCTAAAATCACACAATATGATGCAAGTTTAGA
>NC_139650.1:4514030-4519030 GCF_964638095.1 Poromitra crassiceps
CTAACATGATGTAGCTACCTCCCTGTATCCCCGCGTGTGGTGCTAACATGATGTAGCTACCTCCCTGCACCCCCGCGTGTGGTGCTAACATGATGTAGCTACCTCCCTGTGTCCCAGCGTGTGGCGCTAACATGATGTAGCTACCTCCCTGCTTCCCCGCGTGTGGTGCTAACATGATGTAGCTACCTCCCTGTGTCCCAGCGTGTGGTGCTAACATGATGTAGCTACCTCCCTGTATCCCCGCGTGTGGTGCTAACATGATGTAGCTACCTCCCTGCACCCCCGCGTGTGGGGCTAACATGATGTAGCTACCTCCCTGTGTCCCAGCGTGTGGGGCTAACATGATGTAGCTACCTCCCTGTATCCCCGCGTGTGGTGCTAACATGATGTAGCTACCTCCCTGCACCCCCGCGTGTGGGGCTAACATGATGTAGCTACCTCCCTGTGTCCCCGTGTGTGGTGCTAACATGATGTAGCTACCTCCCTGCACCCCCGTGTGTGGGGCTAACATGATGTAGCTACTAGGGGTGTCAAAAATAATCGATTATAAGATGCATCGCGATGCGGACGTGCACGATTCTGCATCGATTAACAAATACCAAAAATCGATTATTTAAAAAAAAAAAAATTTTTTTTTAATCAAATAAAATAGAATGTAAGTACATGCAGTTGTTTATTTTAATTATGGATCATAATACAATGCAATTCCAAATGCACTTTTATTTTAAAAGTAGCCACACAGTGAGAAAAAAGAAAGTGAGAAAAAATAAATCATGAGTGATGCATCGATTTAAGATGCATCGCGATGCATCGTGATGCATCGTTTAATCGAATCGAATCGAATCGTTGACAGATGAATCGTAATCGAATCGTGAGGCCAGTGAAGATTCACAGCCCTAGTAGCTACCTCCCTGTGTCCCCGTGTGTGGTGCTAACATGGTGTAGCTACCTCCCTGCACCCCCGTGTGTGGTGCTAACATGGTGTAGCTACCTCCCTGCACCCCCGTGTGTGGTGCTAACATGGTGTAGCTACCTCCCTGCACCCCCGTGTGTGGTGCTAACATGATGTAGCTACCTCCCTGCACCCCCGTGTGTGGGGCTAACATGATGTAGCTACCTCCCTGCACCCCCGTGTGTGGTGCTAACATGATGTAGCTACCTCCCTGTATCCCCGTGTGTGGTGCTAACATGATGTAGCTACCTCCCTGTATCCCCGTGTGTGGGGCTAACATGATGTAGCTACCTCCCTGTATCCCCGTGTGTGGGGCTAACATGATGTAGCTACCTCCCTGTATCCCTGTGTGTGGGGCTAACATGATGTAGCTACCTCCCTGTATCCCCGTGTGTGGTGCTAACATGATGTAGCTACCTCCCTGTATCCCCGTGTGTGGGGCTAACATGATGTAGCTACCTCCCTGTATCCCCGTGTGTGGTGCTAACATGATGTAGCTACCTCCCTGTATCCCAGTGTGTGGTGCTAACATGATGTAGCTACCTCCCTGTATCCCCGTGTGTGGGGCTAACATGATGTAGCTACCTCCCTGTATCCCAGTGTGTGGTGCTAACATGATGTAGCTACCTCCCTGTATCCCCGTGTGTGGCGCTAACATGATGTAGCTACCTCCCTGTATCCCTGCGTGTGGCGCTAACATGATGTAGCTACCTCCCTGCACCCCCGCGTGTGGCGCTAACATGATGTAGCTACCTCCCTGTCTCCCAGTGTGTGGCGCTAACATGATGTAGCTACCTCCCTGTATCCCAGTGTGTGGCGCTAACATGATGTAGCTACCTCCCTGCGTGTGGTGAAGCCCTGTTTCTTCACGCCTCTTAATCCTGCCGTGCTCAGCGAGCCTCATAGCCGTCAGGAGCATGATGCAAGATAATCATTTGCCTTGGGATCTGCCATGTTATATATGTTCTGACTGTGGAAATTGTTGTGTTCTGGTGTGTGATGATACCCAGTGTTGGGCAGTAACTTAGTTACAACAACTTAGTTACTTTGATTGATTGATTTGATTATTGTTCCAATAAAGTGGATTCAGTTCTAAAAGGAGCTAGCTAAACAGGTTGTACGTCACTTTACGGAAAGGCAGTAGCTAATATTGTAACGTAACGATTAATGTAACGAATTACTTGTGATACCATAATAAAGTAATTGTATTGTATGCCCCTCATGACTCGGTGGTCTGCCTCTGCAGCAGCAGCAGCAGTAGCGTGCGGACATGGATAAACAGGTAAACCAGGTGGCACACACAGTTCCCCTGAACTCCTGACACACTATCTGCCCCCCCTCCCCCCCGGCTCCCCTCCCCATGCTCCTCCCCCCTCGGCCCTCTCCACTGAGTGGCAGGGGCAGCATGGTGCTTCTGTTGTGTGTAATAAATGCTGCTGTATTGAGCCCACAGGGAAACCCTACTCTCCTCTCCCAGCCATTACTGTCTAATGGCCAGATGATGGGAGACGCACACACAGAGGCTGTCACCCACAAGCTGATATACCGCCCGGCTCTGTGTGTGTGTGTGTGTGTGTGTGTGTGTGTGTGTGTGTGTCTGTGTGTCTGTGTGTGTGTGTGTGTGTGTGTGTCTGTGTGTGTGTGTGTGTGTGTGTGTGTGTGTCTGTGTGTGTGTGTGTGTGTGTGTGTGTGTCTGTGTCTGTGTGTGTGTGTGTGTGTCATATAGAGGCTGATATACCACCCTGGCCCCTGGGCAGAGGAAGGGGGGTGACAACAGTAACTCACTCGCAACCTGATCAAGCAGCGATAAATCCTCCCAAGCCATCCTGTTTCCTGACACACATGCATGAGCACGCACACACACACACACACACACACACACACACACACACGCGCACACACACACACACGGGCGCGTATGTAAACGCACACGCACACACACACACACACACACACACACACCTCCACCCTCTCGCTCCCTCTCACCCATTGGACCCTTAGGGCGACATTGAAAAGGATACGCGCATCACTTAAACTGTCCCCTATGTGCGTTATATTACAGAAGAGATGTTCTGGTCCTGACTCACCCCGGCTCTTTTTTCCCTGGTATTACACTGAAAGTATTTGAGCGGCCATATAAAACTCACTCCTGTCATTATCTTCTCCTCCTAATCGATAGGTTTTAATTGGATAATGGCCGCTCTCAGTAAATTAAACCTTGTTGTTGCCGTCACTATCTGTCACTTAAACTGTCAAGAAAGTCATCGTAGGGCCTCCTTCTGGGGCACCAGATTGACTTTCAACATTATAGTCGCCGACGTCGTGCGCGGAGCTCAGGTGGCTAGTATAGTTCTTCATCTGTCCTCGCTGTACTTGAATGTATCAGTGTTATTCTGTTCTCTGGAAATGTTCCAAGGACAAAGAATATTATTTTATTTTTTTACCAGTGCTATTCTTTGTCAATAGTTATCTTGTAAATATTTGTACAACATGTTTGTGAATAATGTCGCCGCCGCGATGTATTTGGTATGCAGTGATTATTTGTGCTTGTTAAACTTGATGGAAGATAACAGCATCCTCTTCTAATGAGCAGTTATTTGTGTCCTCCAGCATATTTTTTACTGTGTTTTGAATTGAATTTTGATGAGTGAAACTTTTCAAGCACGCAGACTCCATTCATTATGTGATGGGGTTTGTCTCGCTGAATGCCAAAGCCGCCTTTGTGCGTTTCCTTGTGATGCTGTTTAGAGGACAGTGCTGTGTGTGTGTGTGTGTGTGTGTGTGTGTGTGTGTGTGTGTGTGTGTGTGTGTGTGTGTGTGTGTGTGTGTGTGTGTGTGTGTGTGTGTGCCGTGCCGTGCCGGCTATTTCTCTCACTCAGAAAAGAAAACATGATTTTGCATCGGGAGCGCAGTGACTGTCATTGAAGATGTGTTTTTTTCCACACATACACAAGCAACACGCACGCGCACGCACACACATGCACACACACACACACACATGCACACGCACACACAGGAGAGAAGATGAGGACTGGACAGTGCAAGGACACCGGCCCACTTGAACTACAATCAGACCAACCTTGAGTGGCACTGGTCCTTTGTCCTTTAAGCTGAGAGAAATAATTTGAAGACCTATATAAGTCCAAACTTCCCTTTGAATGGCAAAACTCATAAATGCCCAAATATTTTTTTTATTGTAGTTCCTTTTAAGCCTCTTTAAGACTTTTTTTTTTTTCAATTTGAGGTTTGGGTTATTTTATATAGCAGCGACTGAAGCTGTTTAAACCTCCTAGAAGAAACCATTTGTGCTCACGGACAAAGGACTCACTGCTTTTTATTAGTCAAATCGCTCTCGCCAAATGTGTGTCTGCATGCGTACAGGCACGCACAACACACACACACACACACACCATAACACACACACACACACACCATAACACACACATATATATATATATATATATATATATATATATATATATATATATATATATATATATATATATATATATATGTATATATATATATACTGTGTGTATATATATATATATATATATACATTTTTTTTCAAGCAATTTCTGTCTATTATCTACACAGCTCAGTGACTTGAATATGACACATGAACTTCATGCAGAAAGAGTGTTTTCTTGTTTTTGTTCTTATTGTTTTCTAATAGGCCCTAATAATGTAGCATATTAACAGATTGATATTACGTAACACTGTGACAGATTCCATGTGGTGCCAGCTGGCAGGCACATGTGTTTCACCCTCATGTTCACTTCCTCCTCAGACTTGGTAATTGGGACTCAGATTTTTACTTATTCTTTGGTGACTCGAGACTCGACTTGAACTGGAGATATACGTAGTGACTTGACTATACAACACTGGCTGTGTGGCTCAGATGTGTGTGTGTGTGTGTGTGTGTGTGTGTGTGTGTGTGTGTGTGTGTGTGTGTGTGTGTGTGGCTGAGGTGTGTGTGTGTGTGTGTGTGTGTGTGTGTGTGGCTGAGATTTGTGTGTATGTGTGTGTGTGTGTGTGGCTGAAATGT
>NC_139650.1:4526530-4534530 GCF_964638095.1 Poromitra crassiceps
TACGTCCATATGTTTCTACGGTCTATGTGCGTATCCGCCTATTTGTCTTTGTGTGTATCCTGTGTGTATCCTGTGTGTATCCTGTGTGTATCCTGTGTGTATCCTTATTATGCCAGCAGCAAACTTGATCATTATGACAAAGCATATAAATAACAATGGAGAAGGTAACGAGACACCTGCACAACATGAAGCGCAATGAAAAAAACAACACTAAACCAATAGACAAGGAGATCCAAAGAGCTCTCTGTTTGGATAGAAAGGTGAACACAGTGTTTGTTGAGTTTCAGGACCTGTAGAGCAGAAAGCAGGCTGTTTGACAGAGAGAGGAGGTAGTCGTGTGTAGTGAGCTGTAGGCTGGTGAGCAGGTGTGTGTAGGACGCACGGCCCAGGCAGCAGTGTTACGGCCACATTCCACTAGGTCCGTGTTGGGTCCGTCTGCGCTGCGGTACGGCTTCAGAGCCGATACGTTTCCACTCTAATCATTGTGTCAACTCCCACCTACTCCGCTGCGTTGCGTGTCTACTCCGTCCCAGCTCCGACGATCCGGAGCTCTCCGAAGCAGATACGCAAGGCTTCTATTTTTCACGGATGTCGGAGCAAAGCTGCAGCAAGTTGGACGGAGCCAGGCATGGAGTCAACAGGGCAGAGGTGTTTACAGCATTCAATATCAAGCCAGAGGACAAACATGGATGAGGAAAAGTTCATCATTGAAGTGGAAAACCACAAAATAATATATGACACGACACATCCTTTCTACAAGGACAACACCAAGCAAGTCCACCCCTCCTCTGCTTCTCCAGTTGGGAACAATGATCTTCTGCCTGTTTGTCGTCGTATTTATCCCACATACAAATTGTCTCGCGCGATTTCACCGCGAGAACTTGTCGGTCTCGTCACTCCAGCTGTCTGGCGGAGCGGAGCCGTGACGTGCTCTGCACGCAGCCGGTTAGTGTTGGTGGAGCACGGAGCAAAACCGGAGCACAGCCGCAACGCAACGCAAATGCAACCAGTGCGATTCCCCAGTTAGAGGAGGTAGTCATGTATAGTGAGCTGTAGGCTGGTGAGCAGGTAGCAGTGTTAGAGAGGAGAGGAGGTAGTCATGTATAGTAGGGCTGTGCCGATTCACTTATCTCCCGATTCGATACTATCACGATACTTTGGTGCCGATTCGATATATATTGCGATTCACGATTATTGCGATTCTACGATTATTGCGATTCGATATTACGATTTATTGCGATTTTTGTTTATTTTTCTCTTTTCTTTTTTCAGTTTGTTTGCTTTTTTACACTAGATTAGAACATGGGAAAAGTTGAATCATACACTAGAGACTGTATATTATATATCATGAGTAGGGCTGGGCGATATAGTTAAAAACAGGGGCGGACTGGGATCATAATTCAGGCCGGGCATTAGATACCAAGCAGGCCAGGCCGATATGGGCCAACGCGCGTGAAATTTGGGCCGTTTGAAGCCAGATTTGGGCCGTTTGAAGTCCAATTTTACAATGAGATGCACCCACTTTAACCCTGAAGTGTAATTATTACTTCAGACTAACTAATAAAGTAATAAAACCACTAGTAAACCAGTAGGCGGCGCCTAGCCTGCTGTTCAGTGAGTGGCCTGACTGCAAGCACCAAAAAAAAAAAAAAAAAAAAAAAAAAATTTTTTTTTTTTTTTTTTTTTTTTTTTTTAATTTGCGATTATCGATTCTGGAATAAAAGATCGATCCAAAAAATCGTGACATTAAAAATCGCGATACTTAGGTGAATCGATTTTTTCTCCCACCCCTAATGTATAGTGAGCTGTAGGCTGGTGAGCAGGTAGCAGTGTTAGAGAGAGGAGGTAGTCATGTATAGTGAGCTGTAGGCTGGTGAGCAGGTAGCAGTGTTAGAGGAGGTAGTCATGTAGTGAGCTGTAGGCTGGTGAGCAGGTAGCAGTGTTAGAGAGGAGAGGAGGTAGTCATGTATAGTGAGCTGTAGGCTGGTGAGCAGGTGTGTGTAGGCAGCCAGCTGTAGAGGGCAGTCAGCACCACTGAGCCAGGGAACAAGTTGGGTTTGGGATTGTCTGTTATCTGCCCAGCCGTCTGCAGCTGTATTTACTGCCTGTGTTTGTTGTTCGCTAAGCAGTCTGAGATGTGTGTGTGTGTGCGTCTGTGTGTGCGTCTGTGTGTGTGTGTGTGCGTGTGTCTCTGTGTGTGTGTGTGTGTGCGTGTGTGTGTGTGTGTGTGTGTGTGTGTGTGCGTGCGTGTGTTTGCTGTTCCCTGTGCGGCCCGGGGAGGACTGGGAATTTTCTGTGTCAGTGCGTCGGAGGATTTTGGCTAGAGCTTTGTTGATCCTGTCTTTGTTGATCCTGTGTTGTTGCAGCGAGGGGGGCAAGGAGATTGAAGCATTAGCCATGGCAGCCAGGACTTAACCCTCTCCCTGCCCTCTCCCTCTCCCTCTCCCCCCACCCCGCAGCCTGGCCGCTGGGCAGGGCCAGACAGCCCCTCTGACCTCCCCAGCCAGCACACCTACACCCACACAGGCAGGGCCACAGTGAGCTGGCTTCCTCTCCTGGTTTTGTGTCATGCTCTCTGAAGCGAGCCAACTTTCAATTACTGGCCCTCCGGCTCACCCTGCCTGCACCACTGGCCAGAGGTGTGTGAGGTTGTACGTCAGTGTGTGTGTGTGTGTGTGTGTGTGTGTGTGTGTGTGTGTGTGTGTGTGTGTGATTTCAGACACTTGTTTTTTGGCCTCTCTGACCAGCTCAGAGATAGCCAGTTGTGTTAGTCTGAGGTGAGATAGGTGTTTTCATTTAGCAGCAGTTCACCACATCTGATGGGCACTGCGGGCTTGGCACAGTTTTTTTTTTTTGCATCCAAAATAGACATCTGCTGTAAAATTACTTGTTTCTAATTGACTAGGTCCCAGCTCTCCGTGAGCTGTGACCTATCCCTCTCTGAAGCTCCTGAAGGTCCCAGGTCTCCGTGAGCTGTGACCTATCCCTCTCTGAAGCTCCTGAAGGTCCCAGCTCTCCGTGAGCTGTGACCTATCCCTCTCTGAAGCTCCTGAAGGTCCCAGCTCTCCGTGAGCTGTGACCTATCCCTCTCTGAAGCTCCTGAAGGTCAGGATAAAAAGCAGGCCGTCTGGAGAGAGGAGCGGGTGGAGGAGCAGGCTGGAGGCTTTAGCTCTCAGTAGCAGTTCCAACCCAGCAGCCGGAAGGCTGTGCTCTGTGTGGCCTGATAACACATGGAGGCCCCCATGTGTTTCTGACAGGAGAAAACACTTCTGCACCTTGGAGTTTAGCTTAGGTTGCATGATTTGACATGTTGGAGAGAGAGAGAGAGAGAAACAGACAGACAGATAGATAGACAGACAGACAGACAGACAGACAGACAGACACACAGAGACAATATAGATACAGAGACAATATATTAGATACAGAGACAGCAAATGAGAGCTACAAAGACAGACACAGAAAGACAGGAACAGAGCCTAGTCAAAGAGAGAGAAAGCAGAGGAGGAATGTACTCAACAAAAAAAATTTTTTTAGGATTTGTACTTTTTACAGTATTTTTTTATAATGCTATCCTTTAACTCTGACTTGAGTCATTGTAATATTTTACTTGGGTCCCACTTTTAAATGTACACTGAGTAAATGAGTAAATTAAAATTTTGTTTTGCACACCGCACTATGAAAACAGCACGTAGCATTGGGACTGCTCGTCAAACAGGTCCAGAATCACTTCTGCATCTAGGGCGCCCAATCTGGTGTCTCGTTAGTGCAGTGGCCAATCAAATTAAATCACACTCAAGACTAGCCAACTGAATTAGACAGGTGTAGACAGTCAAATTGCACACTTTTTTAATATGCAACTTTTTTTTAGGGCCCTTCAAACAAACTTTTTCTTTTTCTTTTTTGCATCTTAAAGTCATATTCTTGAAGAGTAGGACTTCTACAGTAGATGGACAATGTGCTTTTTTAATTGTTGTATTGCATCATAACTCATTTTGCTCCAATGTTTCAAAGCAATACAGACGTAAACAAACTTTCAAGTACATGTAAAACTCATTTTTAGCTCTTACAAACCAATATTTCTCGTAGAGCTCTTGTCAGAGCTAAAAGATACTTTAAACTGTAAAACAAATTTGTGTTAAAAAAAAGTTAGCTTTACGTAGCTAAAAGGTAGCTTTAAAGTAACGCAAATGTATTTTTACTCAAGTACTTTTAAATAGCATGCATTTGTACTCTTACTTGAATAATTTCATGGGCCAGTAATTGTACTTGTACTCGAGTACATTTTCACCAAAGCAACAATACTTGTACATGAGTAAGATTCGTCAGTACTCCACCAGACCGAGACGGAGCGACACAGGAAAATGACTATAGACCCTTTTCACGGGGGCCATTTTGTGTCGAAAAGGCAGGGTAAACACAGGTGCAAGCAAAACACTAATGAGGGTTTCCAACTTCCACGATTGAAAGGTGGAAACCCTCGTTAGTGTTTTGCTTGCACCTGTGTTTCCCCTGCCTTTTCGACACAAAATGGCCCCCGTGAAAAGGGTCTGTTGTACTGTGCGTGCATCATAGTGACTTGCTGCTTCATTAAACTGTGACCAGAGGCCACTCCACACACCAATCCTCAGGGTTGTCCGGACAGGTGTGTGCAGACAGGTGTGTGCATGTGTGCATATTTGTACCGTTCCTCTGTGTAGTTTTAGTGTCTGAAAGATGCCCGGGCTTGCCAAACGTGTGTTAAGAGACGCAGTCTTGTTTTATCGTCTATAAACGTGTGTGACAGTGTTAAAGAGCCGACCACAGAAGCCACACGGCCTCGCAACCGACACTTTGTGACTTTAAATGCTCAGTCTTTTGAGCGCTTTAAACGTTCTTTCTTTCTTCAAATCCCACTTCAAATTCTATTCGTTAGCCTTTTGGTTACTCTGTGTACCATGAACTGACATGCCTTTATTAGGGTGGCACGTCAACATATCATCCCCACAGTAGCATGATGTGTGGAAACGTTAAAGGAACACTCCGCCCATTTTCAACCAGCTTTGTATCATTAGAACATCAGTAGTATATCAGAAAACTGTCAACTGTTTTGAAGTCTGTCATTTAATTTGACAGTTATTGAGTGTTAAAGTGTGGACCAGTGACATCACTGGTCCACACTAACTCAAATGAATAACTCATTAACTCAAATCAACTCTCAATAACTGTGAAACTATTCATCATTCATCTAGTTTGACAGTTATTGAGAGTTGATTTGAGTTAATGAGTTATTCATTTGAGTTAGTGTGGACCAGTGATGTCACTGGTCCACACTTTAACACTCAATAACTCAAATTAAATGACAGACTTCAAAACCGTTTACAGTTTTCTGATATACTACTGATGTTCTAATGATACAAAGCTGGTTGAAAATGGGCGGAGTGTTCCTTTAACGCTGGCTCGAGGTAAATCGATAGTTGAAATTCTGAATGTTTACTTGAATATGGCAAGGGGTCACCTATTTCTATTAATGCCATTGTCTTGGATAATGACCTCCCCCAAGGAGCTTATGTTTTCATATGGTTTGTCCGTCTGTTTGTTAGCAGGATTACAGAAAAACTACTGGATCCATTTTCATGAAGCTTGGTGGAAGGCTGTGACACGGGCCAAGGAAGAACCCACTCAATTTAGGAGCGGATCCGATCCGGGTTACGGGAGGGGGCGGGGCTAGGGAAAAGGTGCCATAGCTAGGGATAGGAAGGTCATAGAGAGTCGGGGTCCGCCTCAGGACCCATTATTTTCCTTGTCATGAAGTCGCGACCCAAATTTCAGATTTTTTTTTAAACCACTCAAATTTATTGCACAAAAAATAGCGCATTAATTTAATACACAATTGCCTTCATGCACTGTTATAAACCTCAAATGAACAAAAAAGTGCAACAGAAGTGCAACTAGGGCTAAAAACCAATTGAAATAAGGCAGACTTGAATTACAGGCCTATATGTTTTTAAATTTAAACAAGTCAAACTGGTCATGCTCAGAAAGTCTTATTTGAACTCTATGAAATAAAAGGCAGACTTATCTTGAATTACATGCCTATATGTTTTTAAACTAGTTAATAATAATAATAATAATAATAATAATAATAATAATAATAATAATAATAATAATAATAATAATAATAATAATAAAACAAGTTAACCTGGTCATGCTAATCCAGTTTCAGTAGTCTGAATTTAACTAATATGAAATAAAAAGGAATCACAGGCAGGCTATATGCTTTTTAGTTAAACTGGTCATAACTTTTAAACTGGGGCCATGCTAATCTAGTTTCAATCATCTGAATTGAACTAAAATTAAATATGAAATGAAAAGGCAGACTTCTCTTGAATTACAGGCAGAGCATATGCTTCAGCTTGTTAAACAAGTAAAACTGGTCAGGCTAATCCAGTTTCAATAATCTGAATTTAACTCAAATGAAATATGAAAAAAAAAAAAAAAAAAATTTTTTGGCCAATGTCCGCGACCCAATCAAAACGGCCCCGCGACCCACCTTTGGGTCACGACCCACCAGTTGAGAAACGCTGGTTTAGGGTTCTGATTCGACTCGCAACATTTGCATATCATAGCTGATTGGTCTGCGCTCTCCGAGTGCACTTTTAGCATTCTAGAAATAAATAATCTATAGCATTTTTCATGTAAATACAAATCTCTGTTGCCATGACAAATGCAGTGATAAATCAATCTACACCCAGTTTCAAAAGCCGTTTACATTTTTGGTGTCTGTTCCTGTCGGTTCCTTAGGAAAAATCCTCTGGTGGAAACCTTTCTACAAGGCACTTAAATGATTTGCATGCAAACAATGATTCAACCCAGTTCAGCTTCACATTTTGACTTCTAAGCCTTCATCTGTCAATCAATCAATCAATCAATCAATCAATCATGCTAGAACCTGTTAAGGGGAAAGGGGAGTGGATGAGTGAGACTAAAACTATTTGATGGAAGGAGGAGAAAGACAGCAAAAAAAGTCTGTAAGATTTGAACAGTCAGGCAGACAGTCAAACATTCAGACAGACAGACAGGCAGGCAAACAGACAGACAGACAGGTAGACAGACAGACAGACAGACAGACAGACAGGCAAACAGACAGACAGGTAGACAGACAGACAGGCAGGCAGACAGACAGACAGACAGACAGACAGGCAAACAGACAGACAGGTAGACAGACAGACAGACAGACAGACAGACAGACAGACAGACAGACAGACAGGCAAACAGACAGACAGGCAAACAGACAGACAGGTAGACAGACAGACAGGCAGACAGGTAGATAGTGTTTCTGGCCCACGGCTACAGGAGCAGATGTTGCTGGTGAAGTGATATGATATGGCTTGGCTGCTTGGGAGTGAGTGACGAGAGTGAAGGAGATTAGAGAAACAGGAGGTGGACAGAAAAAAAACCCTGCATTCTCAAAATTAGTGTGTGAAAGAGTTTCTAAAGTGAAAGCGTTTCTGCATGTCGTTGGCCCGGTGCTGTGCTTGGTAGAGTGGAGCTGAACTGTTTCTTTAGCCAAACTGTTTGTAGCCTCTCTATTGTTTTCCCTTGAAACACTTTCTCCACTCTCCTGTTTCCACTCCCTGTCTGGCTCTTTCCTCTGCTCCTCTGTATCCACTCCCTGTCTGGCTCTTTCCTCTGCTCCTCTGTATCCACTCCCTGTCTGGCTCTTTCCTCTGCTCCTCTGTATCCACTCCCTGTCTGGCTCTTTCCTCTGCTCCTCTGCATCCACTCCCTGTCTGGCTCTTTCCTCTGCTCCTCTGTATCCACTCCCTGTCTGGCTCTTTCCTCTGCTCCTCTGCATCCACTCCCTGTCTGGCTCTTTCCTCTGCTCCTCTGCATCCACTCCCTCTCTGGCTCTTTCCTCTGCTCCTCTGTATCCACTCCCTGTCTGGCTCTTTCCTCTGCTCCTCTGTATCCACTCCCTGTCTGGCTCTTTCCTCTGCTCCTCTGCATCCACTCCCTGTCTG
>NC_139650.1:4537230-4544730 GCF_964638095.1 Poromitra crassiceps
TTTTAATTTAATTACCTGTCCACTTTGATAATTATTCCCCTGATTAACAGGGAGAGGAGGAGGCTCCTAAAGGAGAGGGGTGAGAGAGCGCCAAAGCCAGCGTTTCCTCTCCTTCCCCCAGAACAAGAAGACCAGGCTGTTGACTTAAGACGGGTCTAACTTCTGGCTCTTCTCCCTGCTCTATCTGGGCCCCGCGCGGGCCTGCTCACTGGGCTCAGCTTTATTTAGTCTGTGCACCACACGTTCTTCTGTGCTCTGTTTACACCCACCATCAAACTACAACAAACAAATCACCAGCGCATTATCATTCTCCAAGCAGGCAGGAGGCGGGGCTATCTTTAGCCCAGTATGCAAACAGTTACACAACAACAACAAACAAGCAGCAAATCAGCAGGCAGGAGGCGGGGCTATCTTTAGCCCAGTATGCTAACAGTTACACAACAACAACAAACAAGCAGCAAATACAAGATTCAGTCTTGTTTGTCACGACTCACGCATAACATTCGGTTACAATATTCGTTTTTTTTATTTTTTTTATTCTTATGATACTTTTTTTTTTATTCTATTTCTGTTTGTCAGTCATGTAATGCATATTGTTGTATTGGACCCCAGAAGACTAGCTGTCGTCTAGGCATCAGCTAAAGGGGATCTTATTAGTAGTATATGTAAGGGATAATGTATATTGAGGCGGTGATTACGGGGGAAATAATGACCGACAGGTGGATTGAGCCCGACGCGCCAGCGGAGGGCTTAATCATCACCTGAAGGTCATTATTTCCCAGTAATCACCGCCTCAATATACATTATCCCGCTTAGAACACGGCCTACAACTAAATCATTCAATAATCTGACAAAAATAATTATTCAAATAGATTTTTTAATAGCGTTTTCAACGACAAAGCAGTTTCATTCGTAATTGGCACACAAGACACCACAGCTGCAACTGGTTGGCCTAATTAGTAGTGTCTTGCTGACAAAAAGCTCTTAACTGATTAATCCAGGTGTGGCAGAGCAGCAGTCGGTTGTCGAGAAATAATGACCGGTGAATATTGTTGATTGACCAATCAGAATCGAGTATTCAAGAGAGCCGTGTTCTAAATGGCTATACTACAGGCCTGTGTAGCCTGCGTTGCGTTGACAGTACTAGCAGCAAACCCATGTTAAGGGCTTGCCCAGGGGTGGAGGTGGGATTCGATCCGCCGACCCCCCCCCCCCCCCCCGCCCCGCTTCCAGAGTGCACACACTAACCACTATGCCTCGGCGGAGCTGGTTAACGGGGCCTTCATCCAGGGGGAGTGAGTTGAACCAAACTTACTCGCACCACTCGGGACTGGCGAGGACTCGCTAAGAGGAACTGGTATCGACGGCATCGGTAACTGGTATCGTCGTTTTGCAAACGATACCCAGCCCCGCTCAGCTAATACGGACTTTTTTTTTTTTTTTTTTTTTTTTTTGCTTGCAGATTGTGTCGATCAAACTTCCAAGTGCACCTTGATGATAACAGCCACTTAGAAAAGCATCAGTCATCACATCCAGCGGCTCACATTAACGCCCGTCAGCTCACAGCTGATTTATTGGAGGCATATAACAAAGTGTTCCTGGCAACACACAAAAAAACGGTGGGGATTGGAGGAGGTGAGGTGTGCGGGAAGTTAAAAAAATATATATGGGTGTTCATATACACACAGTCACACACACGCACGTACAAACACAAAACACATTTTTGCACAAACACACATGCTCACACAGACACACAGACACACACACACACACAGACACACACACATATTTTTAGTGGTATTGATCGTGTTAATGAATGTGTTGTGATTTACGGCAGTCGTGGCTCATTGTTGGGCGGAGCTCTGATGGACTGCCATCATTTTAGCATGGTAAAAGCTTGGATAGAGAAAAGGCAGCGGGGCAGGATCTCTTTTATGACCGCAGCAGAATTATTCCAACATCTCCCCGTGAGTTATTATAGCACCGGCTTTTTTTTTTTTTTTTTTGCAGCGACAGGTACTATGATGTAATTTTCCAAATTTCATCAGAGACAGTTTCCCTTTTAATGACATCCTCTTGACACTGATTATGCTGTCAATTAGTAAATGAATGTAGTGGGAAAAAAAGAGGGTGTAATAACTCTGCGAGGGGGAGTTGTAATGCTTCCAAAATACATAAAGGACACAGCGAGCGAGGGAGAGACAGTAAAAATGGCCCCATCCACATCCACAATATAATCTAAGTATCTGGGAAGATATGTGTCTAACCAGGCCAGGGTGAAGATATGTGTCTAACCAGGCCAGGGTGAAGATATGTGTCTAACCAGGCCAGGGTCCACTTCAACTCATTTCATCCACCTTTCCCTTTCGTTTACTCACTTTTTAGGCTGACATAACTCTCAGCCAAAGTCGCCAGATTAAAATGTCTGCATTGTGTGAATCCAAAGATTATTATTTTTTAAACATTTCTAGATACATGAATAATTAACCTATATAGACCCTTTTCACAGCGATCGTTTTGAGGCAACGGTAAAGCAGGAAGTAATGCAGGTGCAACCAATATTAATGATGCTTCCATTCCATTTAGGTGTTCCAGTGCCAGGGCCCTCATTAATGTTATTGGTTACGCCTGCCTTACTTGCTGCCTTACCTCCTCAAAACGGTCGCTGTGAAAAGGGCCTATATTAGCAACGCCCTGAAGACTCCAGGACGTAATGACAGTCTGGGGTTTGCGTATAGGGAGAAGGGCTGGTTTGGTGGACCTGTAGCTTTTCCCCAACTTGTAACTTTCCCATCATGAGAGAGCGGGGTTCGAAACCCGACCAAACCATAACCCCAACCAAGTTTGCTTTTGTTGCCTAAACCCAACCTGACACATCTGCGAGGAGTGTGCGTGCGGCGCAAGTGAGGTCACACCAGCAGACACGTCCCTTCACGAGGCTCCCGTGCCGTGCGGGGAGTTTTCGCCCGGCCGCGCACGCCCCAAATGTTCTAACGACGCGGACGCAGCTGGTCAGGTACAAAGTGGCGTTGTCGAAAATAACGGTTACTTCCGCGAGGAGAAACCGGCATGGAGTGTAAAAGCTCAAAACGTTTTCTCGTCAGGATTCCGTGTCCGCGAGGCGCAGGCTCACAGCTCGGGAAAGTAACCAGGAAGAGCCGGTTTCTCTGCTCGAGGAGCGAAATGTCCACATTTAACATTCTCGTGGAAGGAAATGTAAAATATGAACATTTGGATTCTATAAATGTACACCAGCAACATTTTATCCTGGCGATTGATGGGTTGTCAACTCTTTATGACATAATACATTATAACATGTAGGCTATAAAAAGGATGTGCTATATGACGATGGGGGGGGGGTGTAAAAATTAAATGATTGTGTTTCTTAAAATTGAATGTATTTATATCGGTGATTGTTTACCTTTTATAATGATCACTGATTTGAGACCTTACCCACAGGTTTATATTTATACAACACGGCTGTAACTATCTCAAACTTTCTTCCAAAGTGTATGGCAACTGTTAAGTAGTAGCTATAGTGGTGTGTGAGTGGGCACGCTTTGTTGCTGACGGTTTCTGAGCTCTAACTCTGTGCAGGCTAACATCTGTTCCTCCCTGCCTCCACAATAGCACAACTCAACCGGGATGCAAAGAGAGGTCAAAAGATCAGTGCCTTCCCCTCACATGCACACACACACACACACACACACACACACACACACACACACACACACACACACACACACACACACACACACACACACACACACACACACACACACACACACACACACACACACACACACACACACACACACACACACACACACACACACACACACACACACACACACACACACACACACACACACACACACACACACACACACACACACACACACACACACACACACACACACACACACACACACACACACACCGGCTGCTGTTTGCCTATTGTGCGCCATGGTTTTCCAAGGATATGGGAAGCGATGAAAACGCGCACCTGGTTTTTAGAGGCATTACGGTAGCGCAGCAAACTGTCCCCCAACACACACTCGCACTCTCACACACACGCTTTGACACACACACAACTCGAGTAATTCAAGCCTGATTTCCAGCGAACGAGCGAGCAACAGACGCGATGCCAAAAAGCTCGGAGCGGTGGAGAGGTTTTACGCGCTGAAGAAGCCACTTGAAGAGATATAGCGGGGGGAAGCGCAGACGCACCGAAACAAGCCGCGAAGCTGCGCCGCTTCTCCGCGTCAACTTGCGCTGCACCGTGCCAGAGTTTCAGCGGCAGTATTGTTCTGACTTCACTCCAGAGGGGCCACTCCGAGGAGAGAGGACGCACACAAAAGGGAGAAGGATAGGAAAGGACTAACGAGCACGCTTTTGTCGTTTCAAGTAATGCTGCTGCTGCGGTCTTAGATCCTAGATTTCTCTCTCTCTCTCTCTCTCCTCTCCCTGTTCCCTTTTTTTTCTTTCTTTTGGTGTCGTCGGTTTGTGTCCCCTTTGTCGCCGTGAGGAGAGTGGACTCGCCGGGGGTTTGAGGAGCAGAAGCGCGGCTGTCCACATGGTCCAACCACTGGCGTGAAAGTTGACTTCTTCAGAAAGCGAGAGAACAGGTTGATACACCATCTACACCTTCTTCTGTTTCCCCCTCTCTTCTCTCTCTCTCTCTTTCCTCCCTGCGCCTTCACCGAAACTCTCAACTCACAACACGAACTAAAAGAAGAACAAACAAGCAAGCGGCCAACCACTTTCACTAGCCCGCACATTGTTTGTGAAACTCCTCCATGCCCCAGCCTAATAATATTCGGGTATTAGCTTATTAGCAACTCGGGAGTTGTCCCTGTTTCCACTCTTTTTTCTCCGTGCCATCTCATATTAAGTTTGATTCTCTCGCTTGGAGTCTAAACGCGAAAACACTATCAGACACTTTTTAAGCCTTTGAAGTCGACTTTTTTTTTCCTTCCTCGATTAAAAAGAAAACGATGGTCGAAAAAGTTTCTCTCTCGACCTCCACCGCCAGTTCACACACGTGCTATCGGGAGTGTTCGCTTTTAATCGGCATTTATTTTTGATGGTAGCCTATAACTTCATTTTTTATTTGTCTCACAATTTGTGGAGGAGTAACAGTTTGGGGGCTGACAGACAGACAGGGTCGGTGCTTGTGGAAGGTGTCAGGGTCTGAAGGCTTTTCGCTCATGGAACAACAACACAAACTTTGTTCTTTCTTTTCTTTTTTTGCGGAGGCTAAAGACTAACTAAGATGTCGGGAGTGGATTTGAATGGAAGCAACACACACAACACACACACACACACACACACACACACAACTTTGCGCTGTTAATAACCCTCGTTGAGGGGTTTATAATAAACACCGAGATAGGTTATATGGTGATAATTTTACACACCCGTTTGAGAATGAATGCTTTTCCACAGCTTTATTTCTTTAATTTGTGAAGCTATTTCCCCCCTCTGATAGGCCTAGAGCGATGTTTAAAAATACAGATGAGTTATTAATTCATCCTATAGCCTATTGAAGGTAATATAATCAATTCATGCCCTATAGTCTTAATAAAATAAAAAATCCATTTGGATTTAATCAATATAGGTCACGAAACAAATTATTTTAAAGCGAGTTGGACTTTTTGAAATTGTGCACGTTTTTGTGACTTCGCTCAATTTGGATGTGTCTGTTTTATTTGTTTTGCATAATTATGATCTGATTGGATTACCCCCAGCTGAAGGTCTTAACAGCAGACCGTGGAGTGACTTTGTGCCTATAAGTTTAATTCCAGTTTCGTTTTAATGATGAATAGTAACCGCTCTAATCCGCACGATTATAGACAGTGATTATAAGCGTTATGCATTCATGCGAGGGAGACAATTTTTCCTGATTCAAGCAAGCATTAAACAATTGAATGGGAGAAGCACGGTCTTTCTTTTTGACGATAAAATAGAAACTATACCCACATAGGCATTGTAGCTTTAGGCTACACGTCAGGGGTTGAAATCTATACCAACATCTCTATATGTTTTCTTTCTTTCTTCTTCTTTTTGTAATTAGAACCCGGCATGCGCGACGCCGTGAATGTGATCCCCCCCCCTCCTCAAAAAGGAAAAAAAGTGAATGATGATAATCCGTGGCCTATATATATTTTTTAACAGCATGTTTTTGCTGACATTAAATAATTAAAATTTCCCATTCAATAAATACAGATTTGTTTTGTCACCTAAACACTAAAACAACTCAAGTGTTCTAAAATGTTGTTTTTGTTGTACTTTTAAAACAAAATCTCCCCTATCAGCTCATATATCGGGCAGCAGCTATATAGAACATTCCCATGCGTCAGATGGTCTGATGTCCAGCTGACATGATGGAGACATGCAGAAAAGCGGGAGAGATGAAATGACAATTAATTGCTGTTGGTTGTCTGTCATGGAGAGAAAAGGCAGGCCTGTGGGTGCACACCCTGACACCGGCATTATTGCCCCTTGATTGATGGGCGCTGGGGCATTTGGCATAATTAATTTTATTTACTATGTCCCCCCTCTCTCTCTCTCTCTCTCTCTCTCTCTCTCTGCCTCTCTCCTGTTGTGTCTCTCTCCCCTGTCTGTCCTCTGTGCTGGCATTTCCATGACGTGATGACACACTTTTAATTGCACATTAATAGAAGATCCAGCAGGAATGAAAAAGCTTTTCATCACATTTTATGACCTTGTCACATTTCTGGCTT
This sequence comes from Poromitra crassiceps, assembly GCF_964638095.1. Classification (NCBI taxonomy): domain Eukaryota; kingdom Metazoa; phylum Chordata; class Actinopteri; order Beryciformes; family Melamphaidae; genus Poromitra; species Poromitra crassiceps. The sequence continues at coordinate 4,543,977 of NC_139650.1, forward strand.
CAGACAAGAAAACATTCTTTATTTTATTTTTTTATTTCTTTATTTTTTTGGCGGTTGGCTTATAGGACTCCTGTGCTGTGAAGCTTATAATTAAAATAAATAGATAAATAATTTTTAAATAAATACAGTTTATTTAGTGTAATATGAAGGAATCACAATATAGATGGACAAAAGGTGCACAATCATACAATCTGTGATATAGGTTTTGATGAGTGTTTGACTGACATTCACACACTCACTAATGTTGCACTTTATACAAACATTTTTTTTATGTAATTTGTCCATTTTAAACAATATGAATATATTTGATACATAAACATATTTACCTCGTGTTCTAATTAGTCTTCAAATAATTCACACACTTGTGTGTTGCCAGTAACCTTCATGTCACAATATTTTTTCCACACCTTTGTACTGTGGTCAATGTTTTCCCGGAAATATGTACAAAAAAATTTTTTTTGATTTTTTTTTAAATGTGCCATCTAGTTCATGGTGTATTTCCTCTGCTGTTTGCTGAGTGTTTTGTTAAGTGAAGAACCAGCAGCTCAGATGGCTCAGTTAGTTAACAGAGTGATGATTGGACATGTAGACTTGCGGCTGCAATTCCCTCAAAAGACACACATGACTGTAATGAATATATGAGTTAAGTGTAAAAGTCTTATTGAATATGAGCAGTTTGATGGCCTCAGTGATATTAACTTGCCAACCCCAAGAAGAAATATGAGCCACGGAATTTGGGCAAAATGGTTGTGCA
>NC_139650.1:4554730-4562230 GCF_964638095.1 Poromitra crassiceps
ACTTTCACTGTCGGAGCTCCGATAGTCACTTACTGTGAGGGACTCAACACTGACTCTCACTCTCTCTCTCTCTCTCTCTCTCTCTCTCTCTCTCTCTCTCTCTCTCTCTCTCTTACTCTCTCTCTCTCTCACTCCCTCTCTCTCTCTCTCTCTCTCTCTCTCTTACTCCCTCTCTCTCTCTCTCTTACTCCCTCTCTCTCTCTCTCTCCCCCTCCCCTGTCCATGCACGCACTCTTCCCTGCTCCGGTCTGTACTCTCCCCCCTCTCCTCTCCTCATCTCCTCCTCTCCTCCTCTCCTCTCTCCTCCTCTCCTTTATCCTCCTCTCCTCCTCTCCTCTCTCCTCCTCTTCATGCTCTCTATTCCCTCAGCCTCTTCAGTACATCCGAGCTGTCATCACAATGTATATCTCCAACATTTTCTCTACATTTCAATATGCACATAATTACCTTCTTGTGTTTGACTGAAGTCGCCTATCAATTTGAATCAGTCCCTGATGTCTTTCTTCTTCTTAAAATGGTCACAACGCTTCATTTCCCCTCAAATGGAAAAAGAGGATCTTTGAAAGGTTTAGTGACAAATTGAATTCTCAAAATAAGATGTTCTTTGTTAAATCGCTCAGTGGAAATAAAAATATTTGTGCTCGCTTTGAACGCCAGCAAACATCATGTAAGGGAGGTAAGGAATGCGACAGACATAGCAGCTGTCTAAAAGATCACGTTGAAATAACATGAACATCTCTGCTCCTCATAATTACTTGTGATTTGTAAACCTATTGAAGTGCTTGATGTTTTTCAAACACTTCTATGAAATGAACGGGCGGAAACGTTCGCTTTTTGTTGATACATTTTTGTTCAATGCTCTTAAATAGCCTGATTCAGTTCAATGTGAATGTTCTGTTTTGTCAGCACACCTACTTGTCCCTGGACAGAATGAAACAAGTGTGCTCCTCCAATCCATCATCTACAGATGAAAACGACAAATGACAAGACAGCATTATAACGGTTTAACAGATTCTTACTTTGTAAAAAAGAAAAAAACATCTCTCCCAGTGTGGAGGTTTCCTCGTGAACTATTTACAATCAGCAGGTAATGGAGAAAACACAGAGGAGCATTTTCTCCAAGGACTAACGACGTGCATTAGCAGGCTGAAAGGCTCCCATTAGCGTTAGCTTAGCAGACACCACGCTGCCCGTGTGCTCTCACAGAGTGCGTTTACATGCACACTAATAAACCCTTTATTATCGCATTTCTACAGTTACCTGATTATTCAGGTGTCATGTAAACCACATCCTTTACCGGATAAAGGCCGTTATCGGTTTATGAGAAAACCCATAAACACACCTAGGTTACTGCTGAGTCATCAGGTTTAAACACACCTAAGTTAATGCTGAGTCATCAGGTTTATTCATGGCAGTCGATCTCATTCACGCACTTTGAGGTGAGTTCCCGCTATAGCGTGTACACGCTATAGCGTGTACACGCTATAGCATGTACACGCTATAGCATGTACATGCTATATGCATGTACATGCTATAGCGTGTACACGCTATAGCATGTACACGCGGATATCAGATTATTGCCAGTTACCTGATTATTCTCAGTAATCCACTTATTGTGTGCATGTAAATGCACTCATAGATACCAGTTAACTAAAGGTCAGTTAGCGTTAGCTTAGCAGACACCACAATGCCCATGTGCTCTCAGAGATGCCAGTTAACTAAAAGTCAGTTAGCGTTAGCTTAGCAGACACCACGGTGCCCATGTGTTCTCAGAGATGCCAGTTAACTAAAAGTCAGTTAGCGTTAGCTTAGCAGACACCACGGTGCCCATGTGTTCTCAGAGATGCCAGTTAACTAAAGGTCAGTTAGCGTTAGCTTAGCAGACACCACAATGCCCATGTGCTCTCAGAGATGCCAGTTAACTGAAGGTCAGTTAGTGTTAGCTTAGCAGACACCACAATGCCCATGTGTTCTCAGAGATGCCAGTTAACTAAAGGTCAGTTAGCGTTAGCTTAGCAGACACCACAATGCCCATGTGCTCTCAGAGATGCCAGTTAACTAAAGGTCAGTTAGCGTTAGCTTAGCAGACACCACGATGCCCATGTGCTCTCATAGATGCCAGTTAACTGAAGGTCAGTGCTGCTGTAAGCAACCTGTAGCTCTAATCTGCAACTTGTGCTGCTGCCGACCCTTCTGTCTAAAGGTCAGAGAAACAGCCTGGCATCAGCCTGGAAAAGCAGGCAGCATAACAGAGGGAGGGGGCTCAGGAAGGAAGGAGTAAAGAAAGTATCCAAACCCTGGCATTGGAGGTGTGAATCTTTGTCTCACGATTGGATTCAAACTTGATTGTCGACGCAAAATGATTCCCGATTCAAAATGTATTCTCGATTCAGTGCATTTCAGGATTTCAGGATCTACTCCAGTCCGCTGTGTGCTAAGAAAGCAGGTGTAGCAAACGATGGCTTGAAAGCAGAAGAGTACCGGTATATAAGATTACGTCATTTTTATATTTGAAAAAGTTTCAACTGATTGCAATAATGTAGGCCTACACACAAAGGCAAACCTAAGACAAAAGGTAACATTTTACTCGTGCTAAACTTGCACAAATAAAAACGTCTTAGTAGTGACTTTAAGAAAAATATGTTGAAGTTATACAAAGAAAATGATCATACATTTATAAAAAAGAATCGATTTTGGAAGTTGGGAATCCATTCACAATCAATTCTATCTTCCTCTTTTTCTGGAACAGCCCTACTACTGGCGTGCTACCTGGTGTCAGGCAGGCAGGCATACGGCCTTCTGGGGATTTGTGAAAAGTTTGCCTGCGGAACTTTTGTGAAGGCTGGGTCTGGTTTGGTGTGACTGGCTCCCCCAGGGGCTGTCTCAGAGAGGGGGAGGAGGGAGAGAGTGGAGAGGAGGGGCTGTCTCAGAGAGGGGGTGGAGAGATGGGAGGAGGGAGAGAGTGGAGAGGAGGGGCTGTCTCAGAGAGGGGGTGGAGAGATGGGAGGAGGGAGAGAGTGGAGAGGAGGGGCTGTCTCAGAGAGGGGGTGGAGAGATGGGAGGAGGGAGAGAGTGGAGAGGAGGGGCTGTCTCAGAGAGGGGGTGGAGAGATGGGAGGAGGGAGAGAGTGGAGAGGAGGGGCTGTCTCAGAGAGGGGGTGGAGAGATGGGAGGAGGGAGAGAGTGGAGAGGAGGGGCTGTCTCAGAGAGGGGGTGGAGAGATGGGAGGAGGGAGAGAGTGGAGAGGAGGGGCTGTCTCAGAGAGGGGGTGGAGAGATGGGAGGAGGGAGAGAGTGGAGAGGAGGGGCTGTCTCAGAGAGGGGGTGGAGAGATGGGAGGAGGGAGAGAGTGGAGAGGAGGGGCTGTCTCAGAGAGTGGGTGGAGAGATGGGAGGAGGGAGAGAGTGGAGAGGAGGGGCTGTCTCAGAGAGGGGGTGGAGAGATGGGAGGAGGGAGAGAGTGGAGAGGAGGGGCTGTCTCAGAGAGGGGGTGGAGAGATGGGAGGAGGGAGAGAGTGGAGAGGAGGGGCTGTCTCAGAGAGGGGGTGGAGAGATGGGAGGAGGGAGAGAGTGGAGAGGAGGGGCTGTCTCAGAGAGGGGGTGGAGAGATGGGAGGAGGGAGAGAGTGGAGAGGAGGGGCTGTCTCAGAGAGGGGGTGGAGAGATGGGAGGAGGGAGAGAGTGGAGAGGAGGGGCTGTCTCAGAGAGGGGGTGGAGAGATGGGAGGAGGGAGAGAGTGGAGAGGAGGGGCTGTCTCAGAGAGGGGGTGGAGAGATGGGAGGAGGGAGAGAGTGGAGAGGAGGGGCTGTCTCAGAGAGGGGGTGGAGAGATGGGAGGAGGGAGAGAGTGGAGAGGAGGGGCTGTCTCAGAGAGTGGGTGGAGAGATGGGAGGAGGGAGAGAGTGGAGAGGAGGGGCTGTCTCAGAGAGGGGGTGGAGAGATGGGAGGAGGGAGAGAGTGGAGAGGAGGGGCTGTCTCAGAGAGGGGGTGGAGAGATGGGAGGAGGGAGAGAGTGGAGAGGAGGGGCTGTCTCAGAGAGTGGGTGGAGAGATGGGAGGAGGGAGAGAGTGGAGAGGAGGGGCTGTCTCAGAGAGGGGGTGGAGAGATGGGAGGAGGGAGAGAGTGGAGAGGAGGGGCTGTCTCAGAGAGTGGAGAACAGGAGGAGGAGGAGGAGGAGAGGGGAGCACAGAGCAGCCATGCCGTCACAGTAAATGTGCGTTGTTACGGGCGAAGGCCCTTATCGGCGCTGATCTAACAAACACAAGTGCTGGCTCACGCCCCCTCCTTACCCCTCCCTCTCTCTCTCTCTCTCTCTCTCTCTCTTTTCCCCCTTTGTTTCTCCCTCGCTCGTCCTCCTCCCCACCTCTCTCTCTCTCTGTCTCTGTCTCTTTCTCGCGGAAGCTAGCTCTCAGCGGCCCCGCAGTGGTTTGAGGCCTGGTTATTACCATACAGTCTGCATTAGCGCGGCGCAGTGGCTAGGCCTATTTGCAGCTAATGAGGATATGGGCTGCGCTGCATCGTAACTTGTTTGACCTCCAGCGCCGGGGTCAAGTTCACCCTGAGGAGGTGTAGCGCTCTCGCTGCTCAGCCCAAACAGATGACTGCACCCTGGGGAGAGAGGAGGAGGAGGAGGAGCGCCCGGAGATGGCTCTCTTCATCCCAAATTTGAATCTCTCATCCCCTTCCTCCGCCGGCTCCTCGCTCCCCCGTCCCCCCCCCCCCCCGTCCCCTCTCTTCCCACAGGGTTAATTGAAGGGGAAATTGATAGTTCTGTGCGGTAAGTGTGGCTTTGAGAATTCTCCATCTCCCACGGAGAAGGACCAGGGCAGCTGTACCAGAGACAGAATGACGTGTCTGGATAGAGAGAGAGGAGAGAGAGAGCGAGGGAGAGAGAGAGAGAGGGAGAGAGAGGGAGAGAGAGAGAGACATAGAGATGGAGAGAGATAGAGACAGAGAGGGAGATAGAGAGAGAGACAGAGATAAATGGGGAGAGAGAGAGGAATATGGCGAGAGAGAGAGGGGGCAGATAGAGGAGCAAATAGAATACCCCCCCCCCCCCCCCCCCCCCCCCATGTGGTGGTGACCGCTCGGGGGGACAAGGCGGAGGTCTGATTGGTTGATGAGCATGCGTGTTGATTGGCTGATGAGGAGCTGAGATTTCTCTCTAATCATTCAATTCATTATCCAGGAGAGGCTCACCATACTGCTCTGAGAGGAGTGGGGGGGGGGCAGATGAGTGTGTGTGTGTGTGTGTGTGGGGGGGGGGGGGGGCAGTGTCTCTGTTCTGTTCTGCTCGGCTGCTCGCTGAAGAGAGAGACAGACTTATTCCACTGGACTCTGCCTCGCTCGCTCCTTCTACAGGGGCTCTTCTCTCCCAGGGGGAGGTCTTTATAATTAGCCTTCTTCCAAATATAGAAAACTAGTTTTCTGAGGTGAAGCTGCTCTCTCTCTCTCTCTCTCTCTCCCTCTCTCTCTCTCTCTCTCTCTCTCTCTCTCTCTCTCTGTCTCTCTCTGTCCCTCTCTCTCTCTCCCTCTCTCTCTCTGTCTCCCTGTCTCTCTCTCCCTCTCTCTCTCTGTCTCTCTCTCTCTCTCTCTCTCTCTCTCTCTCCGAGGTGTCGTTTCTCTCTCTCTCTCTCTCTCTCTCTTTAAGGCTGCACATTTGAGTTGATGTGGAATGAATGGAAACATATGAATGTATCCTTCACCAAAAAGCACGTTTGGGGCCAACAGCAGCTCCATCCTTTTCTCAGATGTAATTGATGAGACAGAAAGCAACACATGACGGCGTGTTTGATGCGTGTTTGATGCGTGTGAGCGTGGAGGTCAGGTGACGGCGAGGGTTGTGAGGACGGACAAACAGACACAGACAGTATTAGCTCCTGTGGTAACAGCAGCTCTGGTTCTAGCTGCTGGATTAGTTGTTTAGTCTCAAACCAGGCCATCTCAAGGCTGTCACCCACGCAATGCTGTGTGTAATGTTTATATTGCATAATACTTTGATTTTCGCCAGTGCTTATTAAGTGTGTCAAGGTTATTTTCACGATCAATTAATCTGTCGATTATATCCTCGACTAATTGATTAGTCGTTTGGTCAATATAATTTCACAAAATGGTAGAAGACGTCCTCAAACGTCTTCTTTTGTCCCGATCAACAGTCCACACAACCCACAGATAATCAGTTTACTGTCATAGGAGACTAAAGAAACCAGGAAATATTCACATTTAAGAAGCTGGAACGAGAGAATTTCAGTATTTTTTTCTAAAAAAAAAAAGAAGTCTAAAGGATTTGTTCATGATATAGTTGGCAATTAACGTTCGCTTTTCTGTGGATCGACTAATTGATTAATCGACCAATCGTTGCAGCTGTAGTGTCAATAACCCTTCATCCCCCTTTCTTTATATCAGCCATTGGCTCGTTTTTTTTCCTTCTTGCACGCCCCCCCCCCCCCCCCTCTTATTCCCACCTCGTTTCCCCTCTCAGCCCTCCCACTCTCCCCCTGTCTCTCCCCCCTCTCCCCTCCCCTCTCAGCCCTCCCACTCTCCCCCTGTCTCTCCCCCCTCCCCCTCTCCCCTCCCCTCTCCTTTTCGCTTTCTCTGTGCGTTAATGAGAATGTGTTAACGAGAAAGAGAGATCTATTGGCTGTAGCACCATTTATCAGAAAGGCAGAGGTTTGGAGGGGGGGAAAAGCGGCGGGCCCTTCAAAGAAGTCCTATTCTTGTGGTTGTGAATGTTTGATGAGACAGTGAAAAGTTGCCCCCTCCAACGTCATGCCGTCTGAACAGAAGAGAACAGAACGGGTCTAATCACGGCGCGCGGAAAAAAAAACGACTTCCAACCCGATTTAATTAACTGATAAGAAACGGCTTCAAATTAATTTTTCAAGGATGTTAGATTTTGATTAAGAAACTCCTAAAAGAAATAGACGAATAATCAATTTTTTAATCAACTTACTCAAATGGTAACTGGTTAATATGATAATTCTAGCAATTAGGGCAAATATTGTCGAGCAGCAGTTTCTATGCATCCTGTTAAAGGAATTATAATATCTTTACATCTAATTATCATGGTTATTTAATTTTTTTGTATGGCTACCTCTCAATTTCACTATTCGTTCTTTTTTTTCTCATCCCCCATTATACGGATAATGAAATGAGAAGTTAGAAAGTGCAACGAAATGAAACTTTTAGAGGGGCCAACCTGAATGAGGCTTTCCACACAGCCTGATTGGATAGCTATTTAGGACCGGGAGAGAGCGGAGCTGTTGAGAATGACATTATTTGGGCTGGTTTTACATGTGGAGCTGAGATGGAGCTTTAGATGTAGGATTCTTTCATTTCCTCGGGCAGATTAAACTAGCTAATAGCTTCTGGGCTCTCTGTGTGTCTCCTGGCTTATTCATAAGCAGAGAGCAGGTAGGGACGAGCAGGCCAGAGATCTGCCACAACGGTCCAAACCACCTATTCAGTTAGCGGGGTACAAAGAGAAAAAAAAACTTTGGCTCAGA
>NC_139650.1:4571354-4578854 GCF_964638095.1 Poromitra crassiceps
AAGGAGCACATGAGGGGTGATTTGCGGCATTACCTCTACAGCTTTAAACTGCATCAAGCAACTTGGAGACCTTTTTTTACGAGTGTAATATGAGGTACTTAACATATCACTGCCATAAAGTACAACAGACACAGGCTCTGTGGACGTGCACGTGCACGCGCACACGCACACACACACACACACACACACACACACACACACACACACACACACACACACACATGCGCATGTTACTAAGGAGTGCAGGTGGGAGAGTGACTGTGGAGTTGGAGACAGAGGCTCCACTATGTGAAGTTGTTACAGTGCAGCCAGCACAACTCATGGACAGTAAAGTAAAGTAGGCCACGGCTGATATCATCTGATACACTTGTTTGCTCGGCAGCCATACAATCCCAGCTCGTCCCTCTGCTGAGGAAGCATTCAAAGTGCTGTGTGAAACATCAAGGCACCATGCAAATAACATTCAGCAGATAAGATAACGCACGCCGCCTCGCACAGATGCCTCCTGCATCCTAAGGCTATGCTGCTGTTACAAAACAACACAAAGCTGCTGCGCTCTCAGCAACTTGACTGAAGAAAGGGAAGAAGAGGATGAAGAAGAAAACACAAGAAAACACAAGAAGAGGAAGGAGAAGGAGAAGGAGAAAGAGCGAGAGAGTGTGTGTATTGAAGGAGCTGACACCGAAAGAGAACACATACAAAACATGTCACAGTTGTCCTATGCCTCTCTTGTCCTGACTTATCATATTTCTCTTATAAAACTGTAGCTTTTCAGTCCGTCTCACGGCCAGATCAGATCTGAACAGTCTGTCTCACGCCAGATCAGATCTGAACAGTCTGCCTCACGCCAGATCAGATCTGAACAGTCTGTCTCATGGCCAGATCAGATCTGAACAGTCTGTCTCATGGCCAGATCAGATCTGAACAGTCTGCCTCACGCCAGATCAGATCTGAACAGTCTGTCTCATGGCCAGATCAGATCTGAACAGTCTGCCTCACGCCAGATCAGATCTGAACAGTCTGTCTCACGGCCAGATCAGATCTGAACAGTCTGTCTCACGGCCAGATCAGATCTGAACAGTCTGTCTCCTGGCCAGATCAGATCTGAACAGTCTGTCTCATGGCCAGATCAGATCTGAACAGTCTGTCTCATGGCCAGATCAGATCTGAACAGTCTGTCTCATGGCCAGATCAGATCTGAACAGAGGCATCTGTTGGCTTATTCAGTCATGCTAATCAAACAGAAAAGGCACAGAAGGCCTCTGTTTAATTGTTAAATCCAAGACATCTCTCCTTGTATTTAACGATTAAAAAAACCTTAGTATCAAACCGTGCGGCCCGTGCACTCTCGTACCTCGCCGTGCACTCCCGAACCTCGCCGTGCACTCCCGTACCTCGCCGTGCACTCCCGAACCTCGCCGTGCACTCCCGAACCTCGCCGTGCACTCCCGTACCTCGCCGTGCACTCCCGTACCTCCCTGTGCACTCCCGTACCTCGCCGTGCACTCTCGTACCTCGCCGTGCACTCCCGTACCTCGCCGTGCACTCCCGTACCTCGCCGTGCACTCCCGTACCTCGCTGTGCACTCCCGTACCTCGCCGTGCACTCTCGTACCTCGCCGTGCACTCTGCACTCCCGTACCTCGCCGTGCACTCTCATACCTCGCCGTGCACTCCCGTACCTCGCCGTGCACTCTCGTACATCGCCGTGCACTCCCTTAAATTAGATTCATTCAAATATCAACTCCTACATAAGCTTATATGGAATTCAATCACATGTGCCCAAAATGTAATTACAACTAAAGTGTGTGAAAACATGCTTACAACTGTGGAACCTGAAAAAGCACTGGTGCACGGACACACGCTAAGCTACAAGGTTACATCATAAGACACGACTGTCATCCCATACTTAATGCAGTGGTCTGTGTGATGAGAGCCCTCTGCCAAGCTGCAGGTCTCTCTCTCTCTCTCTCTCTCTCTCTCTCTCTCTCTCTCTCTCTCTCTCTCTCTCTCAGCTAAGTCCACTTTAAAGTCCCCTAGGGAGCACACTGCCCAGGGCACAGAGCCAACTCAGCAAACAGACCAAATGAAGGATGGAGGGAGAGAGAAGACCTGTTCTCATCATGGAAAAAGTATGGAATTGAAAGAGATGGAGGGAGAGAGAGAGAGACAGAGACACAGAGAGAGAGACACACACACACACACACACACACACACACACACACACACACACACACACACACACAGAAACAGACAGAAGTCGCGTTTCCATCCACCTGTTTTTATGCAAAATTTCAATTTGTGCATAAAAAAACTGAGCGTAAACGCTGCAAAATCCGGAAAAAAATATCGCAAAAAGGTTTTCACGCTTGGGGGAGGTGGAAAAGTCGGGTGTATCGATAAAAGGAAAATGCGATAAGTGCAGTGGGAACAGATTAAGCGATATTCTGTTGTCTCTCCATTCAAAAACCTGATGTCACTGATGACATCACTGATGCTGTCACAGACATTGTGACATCATCAGTGGGACAACAATTGAAACGGTTATTGCCCACTTGCTCCCTTTTATATACAGTAAGGAAGGATGGTCTAGGGTGGTGCTGCCTAGATTCAACTTGTATCTGTGTTCCTGACATCTGAGCTTCTTTTCAAAGGTGTCCTCTCTCCCTCCCTCTCTTTCTCTCTCTCCCTCTCCCTCTCTTTCTCTCTCTCCCTCTCTCTCATTTAAAACAATCTCTCTGTTTTTCTCATTATCTCTCCCTCTTCCAAACATTCTATCCCATGGAGTCGAGACCACCTAACCCGAGACCGAGACCGAGACAAGACCAAGACCGAGGGGGGGTGAGACCGAGGGGGGGCGAGACCGATGAAGGTCGTTTACATCTCGTTTTACACTGCGTAATTGAGTCACTTCGGTCCTTTTATTGTCCCTCAAAACCTGGTGTTCGTCTAAGTTCACCGACTGAACTTGCTGCATGTGATGGAAGTAAAAGATCTTGAGAAGTTGGTCAAAAGCAATGTTGTGCCATTTGTACCAGAATACACAATGGGAATGCAAAGCCGTCCAACCTTCAAGAAACGTCTGCAGAAGAATGTTCTAATCAATAAATGCTCAATGACCCTCTAGCCTTTGGAGAGTCTTTCAATCTTGGTCACAATGATGGCCAACACAAAAACGGGCACATTTTTGCCTATGTGCGCAGACTGCACACACACACGGACGCACACACACACACACGCACACACACACACGCACACGCACACGCACACACACACACACACAGTTTGCCTCCAAGGCTGACGGACATGTCATTGTGTGCTCATTTCAATAGCCTGCGAAAAAGAAATAAAAACATTTTTGTATAAGCTGCAGAGTGCTTTGAAAATCCTGTATATTTGGCCTCCTGGAGATTCAGAGAGGAGGAACATCAACTACATTCTAAGCCCCATGGTGAGGCACGTTTATACAAGCAGAGGTGGCACCAGCAAGGAGCATGACCAAAACAGGTGGTGAGCAATTAGTTAGCAAATGTAGCGGCTAACGGCTAACAGCTAGCTACCGGCAGAGGGTATTTACTGTAAATATTGTATTTTTCTATGATACGTCACTCGTTAGACAACATAATGTCTGTTACCACCCGTTTTAGCAACAGTTTAGTTTTACGACTTTGAGCTCAAAATAAAAATGTATGTCAGGATCCTGTTTGTGGACTTTAGCTCGGCCTTTGACACGATCCTCCCATGCAGCCCTGCTACAGGAGAAGCTCTCCCAGCTGGGCGTGCCTGGCCCCATCTGCAGATGGACCACAGACTTCCTGTCTGACAGGAAGCAGCACGTGAGGCTGGGTAAGCACATCACTGACTTTCGGTCCATCAGCACCGGCGCTGCCCAGGACGGTGTCCTCTCCCCATACTTCTTCGGTCTGTACACCAACAGCTGCACCTCCAGTCACCAGTCCGTCAAGCTCCTGAAGTTCGCGGACGATACCACCCTCATAGGGCTCATCACAGATGGAGATGAGTCTGAATACAGACAGGAGGTTGACCATCTGATGACTTGGTGGAGTCAAAACAACCTGGTGTTAAACGCTCAAAAGACAGTGGAGATGAATGTGGATTACAGGAGGAACAGAGCCCCACCTTCCCCCATCACCCTGGGTGACTCCCCATCAACACAGTGGAGTCATTTTGCTTCCTGGGATATATCATCAGCCTTGGGAAAGACACTGAACCCCAAATTGCTCCCGATGGCTGTGCCAGCACCCTGCGTGGCAGCTGGCCGCCCTCGGTGTGTGAATGGGTGAATGTAGGCACATTGTAAAGCGCTTTGGATAAAAGCGCTATATAAATGCAGTCCATTTACCATTTAGTCCATTTACAGCAGAGGATGGACTTCGTGAGGCAACTGAAGAAATTCAAAGTGCCAAAGGCAATGATGGTGCACTTCTACACATCCATTGTTGAGTTCAGACTACAAGGACAGCAACTGCAGCGCATCATCCGCTGTGCTGATAAGGTGATTGGATGCAACCTGCCATCCCTTCAGGACCTGCATGCAGCTAGAACACTGAAGCGATCTCGTAAGATCATGGCCGACCCTTCCCGCCCTGGCAACGAGCTCTTCAAAACACTCCCTCATCGGCAAGAGACTGAGGTCTGTCAAGACCAGAACCGCTCGCCACAAGAACAGCTTCTTCCCCACCGTCACTTTGCCGCCGGGCTTCACTCGTCACTTAACACATTGAGTGCCAAGGACGTCTCTGGACGTCCTAAAAAAATGTAACGAGGAGTGCCAAGGACGTCTGTGGACGTCCTAAAATCATAATTCATATTATTCCATAATTCTGCTGTTTAAGGTCGTACCTAGCCAGTGAGCATGAATCCCTTCAAGGGATCACACGGCGCCACCTTAAACATCGACAGGGAAGCTGCGCCACCCACCTCAGATCCTTTACTTTGTGCATGAGACAGCAGGGAAAGACGTGATCAAAGAGGAAACCGATGCATGCTTCAGCCAGAGCCGTATTTGCTCTGTCTGCAGCGGAGAGTGGGCTCGGCTGCATCCGCGCTCACAACTGAGCTCTTATGCTTCTATCTATCTCCACACGCTTCCCTGCCAGAAAGCCAGCATCCGAAGCCGAACGGCCAAGCCTTTTCGTTCAGTCGCGTTTTGCATTTCCTTGATGCGCGCTGGGATCCGTCCGGGGCAAAAACGGAGTCGAGAAAACAAACTGTGCGTGTGGGGAGGAGCCCACAGCTCAGAGGTGGAGAAGGGGGGGGGGGGGCACGCAGGCTGCACAGAAACCACACCACGCCACCACATCAGAAAACACCAGCCAGAGTCAGTGAATGTGCTCGAAATTAGAGTGCAAAAGGTATTCATAAAAGTGACTATATCTTGGAAAGTAAAAAAAAACGACAGAAAACCCTTGAAAGTGCACTTTTTTCAGAGGCTGTCATTTCATAATGGAACTGTCTAGAAACAAAATTTATTCTTTGGAAGAAGCAGGAGTGTTCAATGTTTCATTAAAGTCCAGCCCCGTCAATATAGCCCTAATAGAAAAAATTCTATAGCTGTTTTCAACTGAATGGAAGTGAATCTGGCACAGGCTGCAGACAATTTTACTGAAGCGCTGTGGCACTCAATGTGTTAAAGTACAGCTGCATCTTCTGCCAGAACTTTACACCATTAGATGACTCTTGCTAACTCCATCGGGCACCGCTCAGACTGTAACGCATATCTAATTTAATGCCTATTTAACTCGGACTGTAAATCCATGTAAATGCATATTTTATGCCTACTGAACACTCCTCCACTCGTGTATATATTGTATATATTGGACTGCACTTGCAATGTTGTGATTGTCTTTTTGTTGTTTTTCCTATTTCTTTATCTCTGAATATTGACATGAGTGCTACGCTGCATAATGACACTAAGACAAATTCCTTGTATGTAATCTTGCATACTGTGGCAATAAATGTGATTCTGATCATTCTGTCAAAATACACTGTGGCTAATCAGCAGAGCAGGACAAACACAGTAACACATGAAATATCTGAAAAATGACTAAATACACTGGAGGGAGGCTTAAGTTAGTGGACCAAACAACAGGGGGGCGGGCGCTCCAACATGGACATGTCTTATATTTAGCAGTTGTACCATTTGTAGTGTCCTACAGTAAAGCAGTGTCTCAAACGTCTTCACATCAAGGACCCCTAAAATGAGACAAATGAGACCACAGGGGACAAGCGTGCTCGGAAACTGGTCCCGGGTCCCGAGTGTGAAAGCACCCTTCGCCAACCAACGAAGAATAAAGCTCCTACAAGCACAACTGTAAAATATATATATTTTTGATATCCTTCTAAATGATTTTTCATCATTTCAGCTGTAACCTCTCGCACCTCTCTCCATCTCGGCCAAGAGAGCTTTGCCATCAGAGTAGATTGTGTGTACGGCTCTCAAGTCACTGTCCATTTGGGCTCTGCGTCCACACTGATGGATTTGTAAACATTACGACCATGCGCACACACACACACACACACACGCGCGCGCGCACACACACACACCCACACACACACACACACACACACACACACACACACACACACACACACACAGTCTCTCTCACACTCTGTGTCCAGGTGATGATGATGATGGGGGCATAGGTGGCGTCTGGCTCCATCATCTCAGAGGTAATCCTGTGGCCAGGCCAGCTCTTTCCTGCTTCCCTACTCAAGCATCAGTCTCCCCATTTGGCATTTTGACACCATCTTCAGTTCCCCACCTATTCTCTCTCTCTCTCTCCACTCTGGCCGAAACACGGCCACAATAACTTTATTTTATTTTCCCTCCTCGCTCCGATGCGCAGCGTTCAACCCCTATCTCTCTCTCTATTAGCTTTTTAACGTTTTTTTTTTTGTCCCTTCTCAGCTCCCTTTCTTCTCGTTTTCCCCCCTAACTCCCAAGGTCAGACAGGACAAACAATGCCACCGGTGTCGGTCTGAATGCGGCTCACTACCCGGCAGCCACTGCTGGGTAGTGCGTTGCCGTGGCAACGCACTAACCATTAATTTTCAATTAAAACAGACAAAGAGATGACAGCTCAGGGTCCATGGAAGATGTCAAGAAGCAGCATTAATATACCACAAGTGAGCATAATTGTGTGTCCGTTTTGCCGCGCTCCCATCTCTGCTATCAGTGAAATGTGAAAGCAGCAGATAATTTGAGGGTGTGGGAGAGACCACACCACTGTTCCCTTTCAACCTCCGATGTGTCTCCGCGAGAAATATGGCATTCATCATTACCTTTATGAATATTTTGTCAGGGATGTTATTATTTTCATTATCGCTCCATCACAAAGATGTTATTTCACTTGCGATTCAAATAGTGACACACACGCACGCACGCACGCACGCACGCACACACACGCACACACATACACACACACCCATGCACACACACACACACACACACACACACACACACACACACACACACACA
>NC_139650.1:4583854-4591354 GCF_964638095.1 Poromitra crassiceps
AGCAGAGACATCTGTTGACTATCGGTGGTTATGACAACAACTGACACAAGTGGATTTGCCAAAATGACCGCGCAGGTCAAGCAGGCTTTTCATGGCCCAGTTCTCTCTGTGCTCACAGCAGAAGTTAGGATGAGGGTGAGAACTACTGTGGAAGTGGAGGGGAGAAGAGGATGAACACACACACACACGCACGCACAAACACACACACACACACGCACGCACGCACACACAAACACACGCACGCGCACCCACACACACACACACACACACGCACACACACACACACACACACACACACACGCTAGGACATCCAACTATTGATCTTAATCTAAAACAATATTTAGATTCAGTTGTTGTTGTGAGCTGCTAATAATTGCCATTTACATAATACAGAGTCTGATGACTTGCTGAAGATGCATGCTGCCCACCTGACGTCCCTATGTCACAGTTTCTCTACTGTCTTAATGGCAGCCTTACATTATCTGCTCCACTAATGTATTCATGTGACCTCTTCCTGACCTCTCGCTGACCTTATTCCAGTGAAGGTGATGACAAAGTGCTGTTCACATGACATGACCGTGTCTATATTGTAGGGGTGGGGGGAAAAAATCGATTCACTTAAGTATCGCGATTTTTAATGTCACGATTTTTTTAATCGATCTTTTATTCCAGAATCGATAATCGCAAAAAATAAATAAAAATAAATGGGTGCCCGCAGTCAGGCCACTCACTGAACAGCAGGCCAGGTGCCGCCTACTGGTTTACTAGTGGTTTTATTACTTTATTAGTTAGTCTGAAGTACCGTAAATTCCGGACTATAAGACGCACCGGTCTATAAGCCGCACCTTCAAAGGTGACTATTTTTTTCTTCTATAAGCCGCACCGGTCTATAAGCCGCGGGTGTTTTGATGTTTAATTACCATATGTAAGGCTTCGTGCACAGAGGGGATTGTCGGGAACAGATGGCTGTTTGGGGAAGCTCCCATTTATTAACATTTCAACAAAACAAAAGTCAGGTCACTAATCCCCAGACAAAATCACACATTGTGGTATTTTTTGTTTTTTTTTACAGTGCACACAGTGTCCGCGGTGTGGTGAAAAGAGGGCAAGAGAGGAAATTAAAACAGAAGTGGATTTATAGTTAGAAAGAGTGCTAAAGAAGAGAGAATTCCGTTTTTTATTTTTTTATTTTAGTTACTCACAGTACTATTGACCAGTCCAACTCAAAAGATATTCGGCAGTTTCACTTTGAGCTCTTGTTCCGCCGCTGGGCACACAGTGTCCGCGGTGTGGTGAAAAGAGGGCAAGAGAGGAAATTAAAACAGAAGTGGATTTATAGTTAGAAAGAGTGCTAAAGATAGTCCGGTCTGGTTATGACGAGTCTCGCTGGGTACAGTACGCCAAAGCGATATCCATTGACTCGATGATGCTGTTGTATGTTGCGCGTTTCTGTTGCACCAACGCGGAGAGGTCCTGCAGGACGAAAAAGCGCGTACCCTCCCAGGTGAGGGGCTTCTTCCCCGCAGCCTGGAGGATGAGTTGACGGTCGGGCCAGCGGAGTAGGCAGATGAAGATGGCCCTCGGTGGCAGGCCGGGGTCTGGACGTGGCCGAGGCGCCCGGTGTGCGGGAGAAAGGAGGAGGAGGAGAAACCGCCACCTCCACAGCCAGCCACCTCACACACCCCAACTGTTTAATAGTGCCCGGCTCGCATGCCTCTCGGTCGGCTGGCCGGACAATATGCACCCCGCTGCAGCAGCAGCTTCGGGAGGTTTTCTCACTGTGTTCGGGACTTCGGCTCTAACTCGGCCAGATGGCTGGACACGAGTGAAACTCTTCACGGTTGCATTATTTTCTTTAGTGAGTGAGTGGATGGACTTCTGCACGTTTTCAAACTTGTTTTCAAGCTGCTCAAAACCTCTGAGCGATGTCGGACTTAATCGATAGTGTTTCACGGAGTAAAAGTTTAGCCCAAGCGGTGTATCTCCAGCCTCCAGCAGGTGAGTCATTTCCTCATTCATGGCGTGATTGCTTCGTCTTTTTCTTTCTGCTTACCTGTGTTGTGTTATGTTATGTTATGTTATGTTGTTAAAAGAGGGCAAGAGAGGAAATTAAAACAGAAGTGGATTTATAGTTAGAAAGAGTGCTAAAAAAGAGAGATTTTTTTTTTTTTTGGAAAAAATCCATAGATAAGACGCACCGTTATATAAGCCGCAGGGGGCAAAAAAGGCCAAAAAACGGGAAAAAAGCCGCGGCTTATAGTCCGGAATTTACGGTAATAATTACACTTCAGGGTTAAAGTGGGTGCATCTCATTGTAAAATTGGACTTGGCCCAAATTGGGCTTCAAACGGACAAATTTCACGCGCGTCGGCCCATATCGGCCTGGCCTGCTTGGTATCTAATGCCCGGCCTGAATTATGATCCCAGTCCGCCCCTGTTTTTAACTATATCGCCCAGCCCTACTCATGATATATAATATACAGTCTCTAGTGTATGATTCAACTTTTCCCATGTTCTAATCTAGTGTAAAAAAGCAAACAAACTGAAAAAAGAAAAGAAAAAAAGAAACAAAAATCGCAATAAATCGTAATATCGAATCGCAATAATCGTAGAATCGCAATACTTAAGAATCGCAATATATATCGAATCGGCACCCAAGTATCGTGATAGTATCGAATCGGGAGATAAGTGAATCGCCACAGCCCTACTATATTGTCTCAGTCGGGTTAAGATGGAATCATCATTCAGCGTGCATGTAAACCTAAACATATCAGTTATAGCCACACCTTTTCTTTTGGTTACAGGCATCATAGTCTCGCTGGCCAGCCTCCCCTCCCTTCCGTGAGCGGAGTCTGGCTGCGTGGAAACAGGCTGCTGGCATAAGCCCTCCCCTGCTCTACAGCTGCTCTCCCATTGGAGGCGTCCATTTCAGACGCTGCCGGATGTCCGCTCCCCGCTTAAGAAGCTCTGTCATTGGCTCCGACCATGTCAATCAGAGCGGCTTCCGCTCCCTCCTCCCTGTGTGTCGCTGTAAACAGTGCCCTGCCGCCTCAGTGAAAACAACAACGCTAATTAGCTGGCAAGCTAACAGCAGAAACCAACACGCTAGCTCGTTGCTACACGCTGAAAACGACAAGTTGGATTGTTGGAAACTATTTTCCAAGCTAAGCGCCGCCCATCACAATTCCAGAATGGTGACCAGCGCTGTCAGACTCCTCTCACGGAAGTGAGGGGAGTCTACAGGCATCAAGTCTTTTTTCCTTCATGGGAAGGGAAACCAGACCCCAACTGTCCACTATACCCCTGATTCAGTAGCATGTGTGTGTGTGTGTGTGTGTGTGTGTGTGTGTGTGTGTGTGTGTGTGTGTGTCCACCATCCCCCTCTCTGCTCCCCCAAAGGCACCTTGGCTGATAATGAGAGAGGGAATGCAGGTACGAGTCGGACTCAGGGGGGTTTCAATTAACGCCCTGCAGATTAATAAAGAGTAATAAGGTGTGTATGTGTGTAAGTGTGTGTGTGTGTGTGTGTGTGTGTGTGTGTGTGTGTGTGTAAGTGTGTGTGTGTGTGTGTGTGTGTGTGTGTGTGTGTGTGTGTGTGTGAAGACCCCCGTTGTTCAGCCTGATGAAGAGAATGGAGAGGCAAGAGGGCCGTGGAGACAGAGTGGTGACTGGTGACTGACACAGACCTCCGGAGCAGGGCTCTGATTGGATATTGGCCCCGGAGCAGGGCTCTGATTGGATATTGGCCCGGGGATTTTTAATTGGTCATCTGCTTTACGTCACCATAGTACAATTAACAGCAGGGGACCTTGCAGTTTTTTCTTACTCGGTCAGACACACAGATGAACCCACACACACACACATCACACACACACGCACGCACGCACACACACACACACATACACACATACACGTCACACACACACACACACACACACACACACACACATACACGTCACACACACACACGCAAGTACGCACGCACACACATCACACACACACGCACACACATTAATCTGAATATTGTTATTTGCTTGCTTTTGTCAGCATAAACAGAGATTGCCTCTAATATATATCTGTGTTGTTGAAGTTGTTGGATAATATATATGTATATATATTTACTGTGATTTATTCAGCAAACAACGCGTTTCGCTGTAGCAGCTTCATCAGGTTTGCTCATACAACCATGAGGGCCCAGGTGAGCCTAAGTAGTAACAGGACCTAGGAAATCACAATTTTTTGCTGAATAAATCACAGTAAAGCTATACTTCAGTGTGCGGTGGTACCTTCTTTTGTTTTTGTGCCTTTGTACCTGCAACCTACCAGCACCTGATCATTCCCCTGGCTGTGTGTGGGGACTCTCCCTTCTCTTCATATATATATATATATATATATATATATATATATATATATATATATATATATATATATATATATCATGTAATGTTCTGAATCATGTATCACAGACGAGGAGCTCATTCTCAGTCGTCTGGTCAGATAAGAGGCACAGGTGGATCAAATGATAAGATTTTGATATAATATAAAGGTGTTGATATAATATAAAGATGTTGATATAATATAAAGGTGTTGAGATGTTGATAATAATAAGATGTTGAGTGAACTCATGTAACAGGATGTTACAGTAGGCAGATGAGTAAAAACACCCAGCAGCCTCCAAATCTCAGAAATCTTTATATTTAGGCTACTGAAATGTGCTGATATCTGTCACAATTCTGCATACATTACATAGAGCATGCAGCATGTATTTCCATATAATTTCAAACTTTAAGAATGGTTCCTCGTTTATTCCCATGTTTTCCCCCCAATCAACAGTACGCCATCTTTTTTTTTTTTTTTTAAGAAGAACAAGAAGAAGAAGACCCCAACAACCCGTGCAAGATCTTAAGCTATATATGTTCTATAAAGTATGCTTACCAAAAATCAATGAGACGTTAAATTGCCAGATTTTTAAGGAAGCTTGGAATAAGCTCTTGCAATGCAAGACGAGTGCGTGTATCAGTGTTAAATGTACCTGTCTGTCCAATAAGATAGAAGAGCAAAACAACCTTCAAATCTCAAAACAAACAAACTTTATATGTATTGAAATGTGGTGATCTGTAACATCACATTACATTGCATAGGCCTAACAGAGCTCAGGAGGCAGTGCTGTCCAGCTGAGGTGCTCTGAAATGGCCGTGTTCAGCTGAGTGGTTGGCTAGGCCCTGGTCTCTGGGCATCCAAAATCCAAATAGGTGTTATTTTTGATAAAGTGACCTTGTAAGGGGAATCTACATTGTTACAGTACGTCTAATAAAATTATTAAAAGTTCATAAAGTGCCATTGCAATTTGTAGAGCTAATACTAAAGAGCCTGCCCACACGGTGATAGACAGATGGTTCATCCAATCACCTGCCAACTAGCTTTTTGAACATGACTGGCCCTTTCTGCCAGATGGGTTTGTTTGTGAAAAGAAAAGCATATGGCAGCGTCAGGTTAGTCCAATCAGGTTCCTTCTAACATCTGGCAGCGTCAGGTTAGTCCAATCAGGCTCCTTCTAACATCTGGCAGCGTCAGGTTAGTCCAATCAGGCTCCTTCTAACATCTGGCAGCGTCAGGTTAGTCCAATCAGGCTCCTTCTAACATCTGGCAGCGTCAGGTTAGTCCAATCAGGCTCCTTCTAACATCTGGCAGCGTCAGGTTAGTCCAATCAGGCTCCTTCTAACGAATCATCGACTATTTGGGGTCAGTCCTAATTCTGTTAATGCCTTCAGAAACAATAGTCAAGTGTATCTATAGTTCTATAAGTTCTCCTTCTCTCCTTTAGCTGGCTATAGGCCACGCCCACACTACATGATATGGTTATAGGCCACGCCCACACTACATGATATGGCTATAGGACACGCCCACACTACATGATATGGTTATAGGCCACGCCCACACTACATGATATGGTTATAGGCCACGCCCACACTACATGATATGGCTATAGGACACGCCCACACTACATGACATGGTTATAGGCCATGCCCACACTACATGCTATGGGTATAGGCCACGGCCACACTACATGATATGGCTATAGGACACGCCCACACTACATGATATGGGTATAGGCCACGCCCACACTACATGATATGGTTATAGGCCACGCCTACACTACATGATATGGCTATAGGCCACGCCCACACTACATGATATGGCTATAGGCCACGCCCACACTACATGATATGGCTATAGGCCACGCCCACACTACATGATATGGCTATAAGACATGCCCACACTACATGATATGGCTATAGGCCACGCCCACACTACATGATATGGTTATAGGCCACGCCCACACTGCATGATATGGCTATAGGCCACGCCCACACAACATGATATGGCTATAGGACATGCCCACACTACATGATATGGCTATAGGCCACGCCCACACTACATGATATGGCTATAGACCACGCCCACACTACATGATATGGCTGTAGGCCACGCCCACACTACACGATATGGCTATAGGACACGCCCACACTACATGATATGGCTATAGGCCACGCCCACACTACATGATATGGCTATAGGACACGCCCACACTACATGATATGACTATAGGACACGCCCACACTACATGATATGGCTATAGAACACGCCCACACCACATGATATGGATATAGACCACGCCCACACTACATGATATGGCTGTAGGACACGCCCACACTACATGATATGGCTGTAGGACACGCCCACACTACATGATATGGCTACAGGACACGCCCACACTACATGATATGGCTATAGGCCACGCCCCACTACATGATATGGCTATAGGCCACGCCCCCACTACATGATATGGCTATAGGCCACGCCCCCACTACATGATATGGCTATAGGACATGCCCACACTATATGATATGGTTATAGGCCACGCCCACACTACATGATATGGCTATAGCACACGCCCACACTACATGATATGGTTATAGGCCACGCCCACACTACATGATATGGCTATAGGACACGCCCACACTACATGATATGGTTATAGGCCACGCCCACACTACATGGTATGGCTATAGGCCACGCCCACACTGCATGATATGGCTATAGACCACGCCCCCACTACATGATATGGCTATAGGCCACGCCCACACTACATGATATGGTTATAGGACACGCCCACACTACATGATATGGCTATAGGCCACGCCCACACTACATGCTATGGCTATAGGCCACGCCCACACTACATGATATGGCTATAGGACACGCCCACACTACATGATATGGCTATAGGCCACGCCCACACTACATGATATGGCTATAGGCCACGCCCCCACTACATGATATGGCTATAGACCACGCCCACACTACATGATATGGTTATAGGCCACGCCCACACTACATGATATGTTACGTCTAAGCATTAAGGAGGCTTAAGCTGCATTGGGGTGAGGTTATGATGTTGTGTTTGTCTGGAGACACTCCCTGTTGCATACACACACA
>NC_139650.1:4593854-4598854 GCF_964638095.1 Poromitra crassiceps
TTAACCCTTCAGGGTTCATACACATTTTGACCAATGGATTTCCATGACTTTTCCATAAGTTCTTAACCTGTATTTTATGCACACCTGGGGTAAAAAAGAAGAAGAAAGAAAGGGCAGATAGTGAGCAAAGATGGATGATTTAATATTCCATAGCTCTGACCTAAGCAAATCTGACATCACTATTGTGATATAATATGATTGTTTTAGTAAAGTGTATCACTCAATAGTCAATACAAAAAATAATGGCTTTTATAGAACCGAAAGCCTAGCTGCTTAGTCTGCAGATAAAACATAAAAAATTACATTTAGACTCTTATTGGCATGACGGCAACATATCTGCGCATTCGTTTTCCTTATAGATCATGACTGCCCTGCAGCTAGCTACGTTAGCTTGCATGTAACGTTAGCGTTAGTTGCTTTTGGAGACACGAGACACAAACCCTGGACGTTTCATTTTGAGTAATGCATGAGGTTCTCTATGGTTTACGCCAGCTCTGGGAGTATGAAGTGCTTTAAATGCGGGGATTTTGGTCACAATAAACTTGTGGAGCGCTGCAACTAGGTAGCCACAACCAGCTAGCTAACGTTAGCCCCGTTAGCCCCCACCACATCAGCTAACGTTAACACCAAACAAATCTGCTGGCTCCTCCCCACGTTTGGTTTAGCGTAACACCAGCTCAGACTTTCCCCTAATCTCAGAAACCTTGCGGGACATGTATTGCAAATCGCAATAGTGGTTGTTTTGTTATAATTTGAAACTGTCAACATCCACACTGGAGGCGGCCATGTTTCGCCTTGGTTGGTGCGGACGCGTGATTTCGAATCGCACATAGGTTAAGGACGGGTGTGTCTGACGCGGTTTGACGCGTTTGACGTATCCATGTGATTCCCCCTCCCTTCCTGAGTGTGACAGAGCTCTCCCTTGAGAGGGAGAGCTGACAAGAGGAAACGTGAAGCGAGTCATGCCGGCGGCTTAAGTTATAAACAATGCGTGACAATTATACTCGAATGTTCGCGATATAGTCATTTCTACATCTCACGTGGCACAAGCCGCGATACATCGAGTATATTCGATATATCGCCCAGCCCTAGTCTGAGTGAGTCTGGGTCAAGTCCTCATTACCTGTGTCTGAGTCTGAATCCGGAGTTAGTCAACATGAATCCACATGCAGGTGGAACACTTTGTGCCTGTCCTCGCAGAATAATGTTACTGTATTAATATAGCTATCAATATCTCATGCCAAATTATTACTGTAGCCTATTATGAAAAGAAAAGAGAAGGAAAAAAACACTCCTTATCAATCAACAAGTCACAAGCTTCCAACTTCCCAGATCGAATGCATGAATGCTCGAGTCCACGTCCAAGTCCAAGTCATCAGTGAACAAGTCCAAGTCCTCAGTGATCAAGTCCAAGGCGAGTCACGATCACAAGTCCTGAAAATGTGTCCAGGACTCACCGACTCGTCTCGACTTCAACACTGGCTGATAGATAGATCAATGCTGAGGCAAACCCGGCTGACTGGTTCAGATGTTTGGGACCTCCCCTCTGTTAGGTGACGTCCACCTCCAGATCATCACACGTCCCCTCTGTTAGGTGACGTCCACCTCCAGATCATCACACGTCCCCTCTGTTAGGTGACGTCCACCTCCAGATCATCACACTGGCACAGAAAGAGAGGACGGCCTATAGGCAAAGAGGCAGAGAGAGAAGAACCCAGGGAGGCAGGGAGAGAGAGAGAGAGAGAGAGAGGAGTGGAGAGATGGATAAAGCCTGGATTATGCTTGACGCTTTGGCCGGCCGCACGGAAATGAGAGACACGGAATCCGACGAGGAAACGTGTGGAGCTTGTATACTCTGTGTGGGTTTCTGCAGGCGGAATTGAGCGCGAGTCTTGAAAACTCCACTTTGTCCGCCCGTCCGCGTCCGCGTAGTTACAAATTTCGGCGTGCGCACGGCCGCTCGAAAACCGTCCGCACGGAGCCTTGCGGAGGGGCGTGTCTGATGATTTGACGTCACTTTTCCGCGCGGACACTCGCGTTCCTCGCTGATGCGGAAAGCATAATGAGACCTTAAGGAGAGAGAAGAGGAGGAGAAAAGGATGAGGACAAAGGAAGACAGACCAGAGTGTGGAGAAGAGAGAATCAATCAGTGTTCAAGGGCCTGCTGATTAGACATTCTGCAGCCTTCTCCATCTTCGTTAGGCTTTAATTAATTCATAATACTGAAACAAATTACCTTCGCATGGATGAAAATGACGGCTAAATGTGGCGTGGCAGTTTGGCATTTGGTGATGAAATTATCTCAGGAGATTGGGGGAGTTTGATAGAGCAGCGTTGTCTTGATGGAGTCGTGTAACATTATTAAGTTTGAAATAACAGTCCTCTCATTTCCTACACGGGGCCATTTGTAACAGAGAGCAGGAGGATGTATTGTCTAAAGAACAGCAATACTGAGAGAGGAGGAGAGGAGAGAAGAGAGGAGGAGAGGAGGAGAGAGTAGAGTAGAGGAGAGGAGGAGAGAGTAGAGTAGAGGAGGAGAGGAGGAGAAGGGGAGAGGAGAGAAGAGAGGAGGAGAGGAGATGAGGGGATGGGGAGAGGAGAAGAGGAGAGGGGGAGGAGGAGAGGAGGGGAGGAGAGGAGGTGAGGTGGAGAGGAGGAGAAGAGGAGAGAGGAGGAGAGGAGGGGAGGGGAGAGGAGAGGAGGAGAGAGGAGAGGAGGGGAGGAGAGAGGAGAGAGGAGGAGAGAGGAGAGGAGGGGAGGAGAGAGGAGGAGAGAGGAGGAGAGGAGGGGAGGGGAGAGGAGAGGAGGAGAGAGGAGGGGAGGAGAGAGGAGAGGAGGAGAGAGGAGAGGAGGGGAGAGGAGAGGAGGAGAGAGGAGAGGAGAGGAGGAGAGAGGAGAGGAGGAGAGAGGAGAGGAGGAGAGAGGAGAGGAGGAGAGTGGAGAGGAGGAGAGAGGAGAGGAGGAGAGGAGGAGAGAGAGGACCGAAGACTTGATCACTCTTCCCACAGGCCTGTCCTTCCTAACAATACGGAGTATGCATTCTGTCTGTCAAGTGCTTCTTCCCAGAGTCTGTTACACTTCAACTTGTTGGCTTTAGATAACAAATAAACCCTTGATGTTACTTTTGAAAGTCTTTGTGGGTGTTTTGTCTGTATTCTACCGTCTGCAACTTCACGGCACTGAGCACACGGTGGCATATAGGCCCTATAGTTTTTCTGACAATCCGCTTTTCACCAAAGACTGACTTATCACACAAAAAGCACAGATAGTGCCCCATCAAACTGACAATGTGTTTCTTTATCAAACTCACCTGCGTGGCTTTGTTCACCAGAGCACCTGACTTCTCTCCAGACAATGAAACAGAATCATCAAAAAAAGACACCGTATAAAAACACTCGCCATGACAATATAGTGAAACAGCACCGGAGCGGGAAGGAAAGCGTCCGGCTTAAAAAAAAAAGATAACAGAGGTATAAAATAGGCTGGCCTGGTCTTTTCTTCTGCTTTATAGATTATAGATTATGGTAAGCAGATAGCCGCGCAGCGCAGCCTGCTCTTTGTCTGAGCAGGACTGTTGCTACTCCAGTTGGAGGCTTAGCTCTAGATGAAGAAAGGCCCCTGACCAGGCCTGGAGATGTATGGCCGTCCTTCTGACCAGGCCTGAAGATGCCACAGGACAGAGAGAGATGGTCTGTTTAGATGCAACATAGATACAATGTCCACTCATGTGATAAAGTTCGGATCAACACAATGATGTGTGTCAGTGAAAATTAGGGGTGGGGGAAAAAATCGATACACCACAGTATCGCGATATTTTGCCTGACGATATTGTATCGATATTTGGACGCCAAGTATCGATATTGCAAGCAACATTTTTTTTTTTTTTTTTTTTGCAGGCCATGCCAGGCCACCGGGCTACTATACACTTTAGTTCCAAGGCCAGCACTAAACAAATGGTAGCATATTTTCATTTTGTTTTAAAAGTAACAGTTTTGTCATAACAGTAATTTACAAATTCCCCAGTTACTGAATGGGCTGGGCTGCACAAGATGTTTTGTGTAAGTGAAGTGAAGTTGCAAAAACTACATAAGTACAGTAGTCCACAGACACACACATCCAGTTAAGGTGGACTGTAAGTAGACTGTAACAAACAGTTCAGTTTGTCAGGTGCATGCAACTATGACATGACTTTATGAAAGTTGTTGGTCTGTCTACTTGACAATGTTGCTGCAATAAAATGGTTGAAGTCTGATGGACAGACTGAATTTTTTTTCTTATATAAACCAGATGTTGACAAAGTTTTCCTTTGGGGACATCATTTGCAGTTGAAAAAGTAAGAAATCGCAATATATCGAGATATCGCAATATTCAATATATCGCAATATCGCAATATCGCAATATCGAAAATATCGCAGTATCGCAATACTATCGTATCGTGACTCAAGTATCGTTTCAGTATCGTATCGTGGGCATCTGGTGATTCCCACCCCTAGTGAAAATCAGGTAGAAAAGGACAACTTGTTCGAAACGAATAGATCTATGGAGCAGTGCATCTCAACAACCTTGGGTTTGCAAAATGGTATTGAGGGGGAGGTCATATTAAAATAATTTGTGCTATTTTCTAATATTCAAACTGAAAATGATGTTTGTAATGTTGATATTTGCGTTGTTCTTGTGGCCTCTCGTCGAAAACCGGATGATACATCTCAATACAATCAAATGTCCTTCACAAGAACACATCCAGCAAAACAGCCGGGAAATAAAAGTCAGCATTTGGGGAGGCGTCACGTTGTGTTTTGGAGGCCGTTGAGGTTGACACCCTGTGCTATGGAGCACCAGGGCAGACTGTAGCACACACACACACACACACACACACACACACACACACACACCACATGATGCTCTCTTCTCACATGGTGTGTGTGTGAGTATGTGTGTGCGTGTGTGTGTGTGTGTGTGTGTGTGTGTGTGTGTGTGTGTGCATGCAGGGATGTGGTTCT
>NC_139650.1:4601354-4603854 GCF_964638095.1 Poromitra crassiceps
CCAGAAGTCTGATTTTCAGTATGTTGTTTAAGCGTGCCCAATGGTACCAGAATCCATTGGGGGGGGGGGGGGGGGGGGGATTCTATCAATTTGTTGAGGGTTCAACCTAAGATATTATTGACCTGTCTAACTGCTCTGTAACCATGGCAACGGTAAATAAAGCCACACATGCCATGAACTGGCAGTCCTTCAAGTCAGTTTTGGTGGAGTACTAAGTCCTTCATCACTTGTGTTAGTGGTGGGGGAGTAGAGGTGGGAATCACCAGATGCCCACGATATGATACTAAAACGAGTTTTGTCATAACAGTAATTTACAAATTCCCCAGTTACTGAATGGGCGGCACAAGATGTTTTGTGCAAGTGAAGTGAAGTTGCATTGTTCAAAAACTACCTAAGTACAGTAGTCCACACACACATCCAGTTAAGGTGGACTGTAAGTAGACTGTAACAAACAGTTCAGTTTGTCAGGTGCATGCAACTATGACATGACTTTATGAAAGTTGTTGGCCTGTCTACTTGACAATGTTGCTGCAATAAAATGGTTGAAGTCAGATGTACAGACTGGAAAATTGTTCTTATATAAACCAGATGTTGACAAAGTTTTCCTTTGGGGACATCATTTGCAGTTGAAAAAGTAAGAAATTGCAATATATCGAAATATCGCAATATTCAATATATCGCAATATCGGCGATATCGCAATATCGCAATACTATCGTATCGTGACTCAAGTATCGTTTTAGGATCATATCGTGGGCATCTGGTGATTCCCACCTCTACTCCCCACCACTAACACAAGTGATGAAGGACTTAGTGCTCCACGGAAACTGACCTGAAGGACTGTCAGTTCATGGCATTTGTGGCTCAGGCGATGTGTGCCCAGCGCTTGGCGGATCTTGATCCGACACACATAGGCCAGACGCGAGGAGATCTCTTGAAAAGACCTCTCCAGAAAGACCCTGAGATCCTCGGGTTCCACCATCTCCTCCAGCTGTGCCTGCTCCCATGGTCACCAGGGCCAGGTCAGCGCCATGGTCCAGGAGCGGCTGGACGAAGGCCGCGCCGCACCTGTTATACAGCACCTTATCCAGCAGGTGAGAAGCCACGTCACGGGTTAGAACGCCAGCGGCCTGGAGCAGCAGGCGGAATCGGTCCAGGTGGCAGGCGGCGCTGATGTAGAGAGGAGACTCCATGATGGTGTACATGTCAACATGGGCACAGAGCCTTATGAGTTCCTGCAGTATGTCCAGCCTATGTGTGTACTAGGGATGTTCATTTTGAAAAATTTCCATAATCGAAAATCGGGGAAAATTAACGATGAATTAGCGATTATCGATCATATTAATAATAATATTTTTTTAATATATATATATTTTTTACAAAATGAATGCCTATGGCAGAAAATACGAAAGACAACGTGTTCTCCTCAACGAACTCTTTATTTCAATGTGTCTCCTCTCCAACACTGCTGTCCCCGGCGCATGCCGGTGTGAATTCCCCATGTTTAAAACAGTTTTGTTGGCACAAAGGCCCGTGCCCAGCCAGAAAACTAGAGACTATATGAAGCTCCACCTCACGTTAGTCGGCTGTGCAATGGAGTGGGGTGAGGAGGAACGAATTCCACCCAAACCTAGTCCAAAAAAAAAAAAAAAAAAGGAAAACATTTTTTTTTTAAATAATAACAAAATCGATAAAAATTCCACATGATCGATTCCATTCCTTAACGATCAATTATCGATTTTCGATAACTGATGAACATCCCTAGTGTGTACGCTGCATCTCACAGGGAATTATGAAGGCACTGAAGTGTAGGTTGGATGTTATGATATCATAACATTATGACTAGGGATGGTTCGATCCGATCCTCGGTATCGGTGCCGATCCGGCCACAATCACTGGATCGGATATCTGAGGGGGAAGAGAGGTAGAAGCCGATCCGATCCATTAGGCTAAACTTCATGTCAAAATGCAGGCCGCCCGTCGTGGGGAAGAGAGATACGAACGCGTCAACGCGAGCAGCACAGCAGCAGCATGACCGAGTGCACTTTAATATGATGTGAGTACATGTAGACTATTTAAGCGTTGGAAACGTCAACATCACAGACTGCCTGATACGAGCTCGCTGAATCAAACAAAACAACCCGACCGCAATAGAGAGAGGGAGAGGCGGGAGATCCACTCCAACAATTCAGCAGCACAACACATCTCACCATCAATACGTTATCATTCCCATCTAGAGGTCAAGTCAAATCTACGCACTTTATGCGTAACGAAAGCGGCAGATTAACGCTAGGCAAAATGCAGCCTGAATGAACACTCAGCACACCAACGCGCCTCAGCTGCCATGAAGTTAGTTGTTCTCTCCTGCCGATGTTGTAAAATGCCAAATAAAACTAATTAGCCCACATGTCCCTGTTTACAAACACCAAGCATCAATTCCCCTCCCCCTTGTTTCACACAATGCGAATTGGGAGACCAGGGAGTTGTCAGAAGAAGGGATGT
>NC_139650.1:4608854-4646354 GCF_964638095.1 Poromitra crassiceps
ACCTTTTTCACAGCAGGTGCAACCAAAACATTAATGAGGGTTTCCAACTTCCAATCCATTTAGGTGTTCCAGTGCTGGAGCCCTCATTCATGTTTTGGCTGCGACTGTATTTACCCTGCCTTTAAGAGACAACATGGCTGCTGTGAAAAAGGCCTATTTTAGAGGGAAGAGAAATGGCGAGACAGGAACACAGTACTGAAGGTGGAATCTCTTGGCCATCCTAAGGCTATAGCACAGCCTGGCTAGCCACATGTAGCCTAGCCCTCAGCCCACACCTTTAGGGCATTCCTCAGTTCATAAAGCCTATATATAGCACAGCCTGGCTAGCCATCTTTAGCCTAGCTCTCTGTCCACACCTTTAGGACATTCCTCAGTTCATAAAGTCTATATATAGCACAGCCTGGCTAGCCATCTTTAGCCTAGCTCTCTGTCCACACCTTTAGGACATTCCTCAGTTCATAAAGTCTATATATAGCACAGCCTGGCTAGCCATCTTTAGCCTAGCTCTCTGTCCACACCTTTAGGGCATTCCTCAGTTCATAAAGCCTATATATAGCACAGCCTGGCTAGCCATCTTTAGCCTAGCCCTCTGTCCACACCTTTAGGGCATTCCTCAGTTCATAAAGCCTATATATAGCACAGCCTGGTTAGCCATCTTTAGCCTAGCCCTCTGTCCACACCTTTAGGGCATTGCTCAGTTCATAAAGCCTATAGCACAGCCTGGCTAGCCATCTTTAGCCTAGCCCTCTGTCCACACCTTTAGGACATTCCTCAGTTCATAAAGTCTATATATAGCACAGCCTGGCTAGCTATCTTTAGCCTAGCCCTCTGCCCACACCTTAAGGGCATTCATCAGTTCATAAAGCCTATATATAGCACAGCCTGGCTAGCCATCTTAAGGGCATTCATCAGTTCATAAAGCCTATATATAGCACAGCCTGGCTAGCCATCTTTAGCCTAGCCCTCTGCCCACACCTTTAGGGCATCCTATATATAGCACAGCCTGGCTAGCCATCTTTAGCCTAGCCCTCTGCCCACACCTTTAGGGCATCCTATATATAGCACAGCCTGGCTAGCCATCTTTAGCCTAGCCCTCTGCCCACACCTTTAGGGCATCCTATATATAGCACAGCCTGGCTAGCCATCTTTAGCCTAGCCCTCTGCCCACACCTTTAGGGCATCCTATATATAGCACAGCCTGGCTAGCCATCTTTAGCCTAGCCCTCTGCCCACACCTTTAGGGCATCCTATATATAGCACAGCCTGGCTAGCCATCTTTAGCCTAGCCCTCTGCCCACACCTTTAGGGCATCCTATATATAGCACAGCCTGGCTAGCCATCTTTAGCCTAGCCCTCTGCCCACACCTTTAGGGCATCCTATATATAGCACAGCCTGGCTAGCCATCTTTAGCCTAGCCCTCTGCCCACACCTTTAGGGCATCCTATATATAGCACAGCCTGGCTAGCCATCTTTAGCCTAGCTCTCTGCCCACACCTTAAGGGCATCCCTCAGTTCATAAAGCCTATATATAGCTAGGGATGGGTATCGTTCAAAATTTTTCGATATCGATACCGTTTCGATACTTTGATTTCGATACCGGTTCCTGAACGATACTTTTTTCGATACCAATTTTTAGAAAAATCCATTTTAACAAAAATAAAACTGCATTACACATTGAAATTATTTTACAAATCTTTAGTTTTCCCCCCATCTTAAGTTTTACAGCAGAAAAAAATAAAACCTACTGTATTTAACATAACTTTAAGTTCTCTAAACGTACTGCCGTCCCTACAAAAAATATTGGAGTACTACAAAGGAAAGAAATGTAGCTAAAACAAATAAATCAGTGGAATAGTTTTCAGTGCAAAACAGAGAGTTGCAAATCAGGGTTTAATGCTCACTGATGCAACAGAACTCTATTCTTGTCCAAACTGATGAGATGGCTCCACTTCATGCATGGAAGACTAGTTGAACATTGACTAGCCTATCAATATAGCCTTATATGCCACAAAGTGAATCGCATTTATATTCAACAAACTATCATGACATCAGCGTTTGTTAACGAGTTGCTAAAAATACATGGGCGATAACTGCCCGCTTGCACATAACGCTAATTAATTAAACATTAACGCTAGCGTTGCATGCAGATCAGTGTGCTCACTGCTGCAACAGAACGTCATTCTTGTCAAATCTGACGAGACAGCTCAACTTCACTGACTAGCCAATCAATATAAATGAATCGCATTTACATTCAACAAACTATCATGACATCAGCGTTTGTTAACGAGTTGCTAAAAATACACAATGCCCGCTTGCGCATAACGTTACGGCGGCAATTAATTAAACGATCTAATGCTACAACTCACAGCCAGATGCATGGATTTGTCAGACTGAGGGATCTGATAACCGCTAACTTGCGGTAAGCTGAGCTGACCCACCTCTCAATTATTTCTCTTGTCTGTGGAAACCAGTCCGTGTTGTTTCTGTTTCTTTTCCTGCTTTTCATCATCTTCGCCATATGGTACTCCAGGATAGGAGTAGCTTGAGTGGCTAACTTCTTGTATACTATCCGCACCGCACGCCTGGCTCATAGTCACAACAAACACACCGGCTAAAGTGGGCGTAACGTTTCCTGCATGCCTCTACATGACAGCCAATCACCAGCCGTATTAGAGCGCGGCGTGCAAGCATGTCGCATGCTTATAGGCTCAATGACGCTGTTTTGTTTTGGTATCGAAAATTGGTATCGATTGACAAGGGAGGCTTCGATACCCCTTAGTATCGATGTTTCCATTTCGGTGCCAAGTAAGTATCGAAACTCGATACCAATCCCTATATATAGCACAGCCTGGTTAGCCATCTTTAGCCTAGCCCTCTGCCCACACCTTAAGGGCATCCCTCAGTTCATAAAGCCTATATATAGCACAGCCTGGTTAGCCATCTTTAGCCTAGCCCTCTGCCCACACCTTAAGGGCATTCCTCAGTTCATAAAGCCTATATATAGCACAGCCTGGTTAGCCATCTTTAGCCTAGCTCTCTGCCCACACCTTAAGGGCATCCCTCAGTTCATAAAGCCTATAGCACAGCCTGGCTAGCTATCTTTAGCCTAGCCCTCTGCCCACACCTTTAGGACATTCCTCAGTTCATAAAGCCTATATATAGCACAGCCTGGTTAGCTATCTTTAGCCTAGCCCTCTGCCCACACCTTAAGGGCATCCCTCAGTTCATAAAGCCTATATATAG
Organism: Poromitra crassiceps; assembly: GCF_964638095.1. Taxonomy (NCBI): domain Eukaryota; kingdom Metazoa; phylum Chordata; class Actinopteri; order Beryciformes; family Melamphaidae; genus Poromitra; species Poromitra crassiceps. The sequence continues at coordinate 4,612,099 of NC_139650.1, forward strand.
CACAGCCTGGTTAGCCATCTTTAGCCTAGCCCTCTGCCCACACCTTAAGGGCATTCCTCAGTTCATAAAGTCTATATATAGCACAGCCTGGTTAGCCATCTTTAGCCTAGCCCTCTGCCCACACCTTAAGGGCATCCCTCAGTTCATAAAGCCTATAGCACAGCCTGGCTAGCTATCTTTAGCCTAGCCCTCTGCCCACACCTTAAGGGCATCCCTCAGTTCATAAAGCCTATAGCACAGCCTGGCTAGCCATATTTAGCCTAGCCCTCTGCCCACACCTTAATGGCATCCCTCAGTTCATAAAGCCTATAGCACAGCCTGGCTAGCTATCTTTAGCCTAGCCCTCTGCCCACACCTTAAGGGCATCCCTCAGTTCATAAAGCCTATATATAGCACAGCCTGGCTAGCCATCTTTAGCCTAGCCCTCTGCCCACACCTTAAGGGCATTCCTCAGTTCATAAAGCCTATAGCACAGCCTGGCTAGCTATCTTTAGCCTAGCCCTCTGCCCACACCTTAAGGGCATCCCTCAGTTCATAAAGCCTATATATAGCACAGCCTGGCTAGCCATCTTTAGCCTAGCCCTCTGCCCACACCTTAAGGGCATTCCTCAGTTCATAAAGCCTATAGCACAGCCTGGCTAGCCATCTTTAGCCTAGCCCTCTGCCCACACCTTAAGGGCATTCCTCAGTTCATAAAGCCTATAGCACAGCCTGGCTAGCCATCTTTAGCCTAGCCCTCTGCCCACACCTTAAGGGCATCCCTCAGTTCATAAAGCCTATATATAGCACAGCCTGGCTAGCCATCTTTAGCCTAGCCCTCTGCCCACACCTTAAGGGCATTCCTCAGTTCATAAAGCCTATAGCACAGCCTGGCTAGCCATCTTTAGCCTAGCTCTCTGCCCACACCTTAAGGGCATCCCTCAGTTCATAAAGCCTATGTATAGCACAGCCTGGTTAGCCATCTTTAGCCTAGCGCTCTGCCCACACCTTAAGGGCATCCCTCAGTTCATAAAGCCTATAGCACAGCCTGGTTAGCCATCTTTAGCCTAGCCCTCGGCCCACACCTTAAGGGCATCCCTCAGTTCATAAAGCCTATAGCACAGCCTGGCTAGCTATCTTTAGCCTAGCCCTCTGCCCACACCTTAAGGGCATCCCTCAGTTCATAAAGCCTATAGCACAGCCTGGCTAGCTATCTTTAGCCTAGCCCTCTGCCCACACCTTAAGGGCATCCCTCAGTTCATAAAGCCTATAGCACAGCCTGGCTAGCTATCTTTAGCCTAGCCCTCTGCCCACACCTTTAGGGCATCCTATATATAGCACAGCCTGGTTAGCCATCTTTAGCCTAGCCCTCGGCCCACACCTTAAGGGCATCCCTCAGTTCAGCGCTCCCATGAAAGGAGTGAATGTAGCCTTTCTGATGCTAAACAGAGTGCTGTGTTTCTACAGATTCACCTTCCATCAATTCAGCCAGCTGCCCACACACAAGTGCTTGTTGAGTGTATGTGCGTGGGCTTGCATGTGTGTGTGTGACGTGTGTGTGTGTGAGACGTGTGTGTGTGTGTGTGTGTGTGTGTGTGTGAGACGTGTGTGTGTGTGTGTGTGTGAGACGTGTGTGTGTAAGTGGTAGTTAGAATGCGACAGCAAAAGCTGCTCTCTAAAACGGCACTCATATTCTGAAGGGCCTAAAGGGTTTTAGTGATGCTTGCTAATGAGGCATTCATACTGATCCATTACAGAGTACCACTCACACACGCACACACGCACACACACACACACACACACACACACACACACACACACACACACACACACAGACAGACACACACACACACACTCACACACTCACGCACACAAACAGACACACAAACACACACACACACACACACTCGCGCGCACACACACAATATTATGTAAACCCACCCATGAATGATATCTCTACAGCAATGCATGATGGGAAAACAAACTAATATAGTCTAAATTGAAACAACATCACATGGTATCATGGTGCTTTGTTAGTAGTAAAGTGTGGTAAAGTGTAGTAAAATGTTCGCTGGCCTGTCCTGCTTCATCAACAGGATCAACAGTGCTCCTCTATTGCTTTTCTTTTCAGCCATGCATCTGTTCACATCTAATGGCTCTAATGATAACAAACCAATGATGGTTCAATACAAAGAAGAAACGATAGCCTACAATCCACTTCTGATGGTGGTTTGTCAGCAGGTTCCTCTCTTTGCTGAAAGACACTCGTCAGAGTCATCCATGAAGTAGCCTACTACACTCATCAGGTAGCAGTAGCACCGTTTCATGCTAAACCAGTTTCTGTGGTTTAGCACTTTCAATCACCCCTTTTCATGTCGTCAAATAATTACTTAAAACACATTTAACACACAAATGTGTTTGCTTTTCACACTGCATGCTGTTAGCCCGGGGCTAAGAATGTTATTGCTAAGATAGCCCAAGGCTAACTTAGCCCCTTTTCACACACACATTAGTTCAGCCAGGTTAAGCTAAACCCAGGTTCTACAGTATGTGATTCACACTCAGTTCTACTAGCCCAGGGTTAGTAGAGCTCAGGGCTTTTGGACCAGTGCTGCCAGATAATGGTAATGCATGGCCGCGTCATTATGGAACCAGACCACGCCCTGCGCCCACCTCGCTAGCTCATCATCATCATCACGATGATGTCATAGTGACAACAACAGTGACATCACAATAGAGAACTGCAGGAATGAGTCCGGAAGTATACTTCCGGGTTCATCAGGGGAAAAGTGAATGGGTTTTTAGAAAGGGGATTTGACTTAAATGCATAAAGTAAGGTCTGTGCTTAACAAAAGTTTATGGGAACGCAAATTTGGGTTCAGCATGATCATCTTCACAAACGTGAATAACTTTAATGACTTTTGGAACGTAAATGCGATTTTTTTTTTTATGCAATTTTTAGAAAACCCTTCAAAAGGCATGTTAATATATTGTCATGTCATGGTGTCTTTGTGTCATTAATAAACACGATTGATTCTGTTATTTTTCTGTATTTTTTATTTTTTACGGCGAGAGGCTTGTGCTTCCCCCCTAAAAGGGGGCGAGACCACGTGCTGCCTACAAAATGATGTATCGCCGATCTATCGTACGGTAACGGCTCAAATGTGTTGCATTATGGACTATTGAGGCTAATGTTGGTATCTCTTCCTCTTCTATGACTTCTCCTTATATGACACATGAAGAATCAAAGTCTGCTGAAATGTATTGTTACGCACGGTCCATATTAACGAATATACCCCGACTATCAACAATCCAACACTAATAGTTGATATTCTTTGTGACTACAAATCTGTCCAAAGATGATTAAAAAGAAGAATGTCTCCAGACAAGAAGAGCCATGCCATCAAATAACCCATACAAACCTGACTTTTGATCATGTGGATCATTGCCACTTCTGAACTCTTCTAAGGCAAAGCAAAAGACAACAATACTGTCTGGAACATTTGTCCAGACAAAGAAGGCGGCTTTCTCATAATAAAACATGACCATAGAATAAACTCGCACTACCTTTCCCAGTTGCATAGAGGTAATAGGCCTAATTATGAACATTTTGAGAGTAAATTCAAAGAAATTCCTAAAGTCAAAAACCAACTTTTCACCAGGAGACAATGAGGCCACCTCATCTTTGAGTTTCTAAATGGAGCGCTGCAAACTTGTTCCATTTCATCGCAAGGTCAAGTGTTTTGAGTACAAACAATGGCTGCCGCCTCACAGAGAACTCGTATACTAGCAGCACCGCACACAGCTTCTCTCTCTTCACACTTTGTGTATATGCCTGTGTGTGTGTGTGTGTGTGTGTGTGTGTGTGTGTGTGTGTGAGTGTGGTCTTTGTGTCTCCTTTGCGGACATTGATTTCCTCTTACCGCGCGGACACAGGGCTCTAAAAGGAGACAAAGATGGAGTGATGAATGGCTGCTGTCCTCAAGAGGGATGCTTGTTTTCTCGTCTCTCTTTGATGAGGTCACCGACAAGACTGTGCGGTCACAGGTCACAGGTCACGGCGCCATATAGATTGACATCAAAAACACACACAAAACCTCACTCTACTCTGTTCAATAGGTCCCCAGCTGCAATTACCCGTAAATTGTTCCCGCGCTAACCACGTCAACCTTCACACAAAAGCTGATTTACTCACATACAGCACGGCACGTCAACACATATACAGAAAGGCAGACACACACACACACACATGTACACATGGTGGAGCTGCCCTCATAACCCATAGTTCCTGCCTCACCGTGTGTTTCCCACCAAGGCGGAAAAAAGTTGGATTATTCGCCAAAGTTGAAAAATTGCAACTGGGTTGAAATGATTTTGCGTGATACTCCGGGGCGGCGATGTCATTCTGCCACTGCTGTTATTTTGGTAGTAATGCAAAAGTAGTGTAATAAGTAACGAGTCACTCAAACAGTAATATTGTAAAGCAACTTGACAGTAACTAGTAATATGTAGTATATTACACTTTGAAAGTAACTTGTCCAACACTGCCAGGGGAGCACGGGGAGAACATGCAAACTCCACACAGAAAGGCCCTTTTGACGAGCCCACCTGAGCAGTGTAGGCACTGAGGAGACGGGGATGGGGACACACCCTCAGCGCCCACAGCATCCCAGGCGGGAATCGAACCCAGCACCTTCTTGCTGTGAGGCGACAGCGCTACCACTGCGCCACCGTGCCCCATTTGCATTAACTTTGTATGCAATCTCATATCGCGCAAATTGGCGGTGTGAACGGCCAGTTACGTCCATGTTCCACGTGTAGCTGTCTGACTGACTGTGTGCATATATGCTGCACACTGTATATCCTAGAAATCCCCACATTCGTGTGTGTGTGTGTGTGTGTGTGTGTGTGTGTGTGTGTGTGTGTGTGTGTGTGTGTGTGTGTGTGTGTGTGTGTGTGTGGGGGGGGGGGGGGGGGGGGGGGGGTCAGGGGTCAGCGGGTGAGGGGCAGGGGAACGTTCTTAGAGCACACAACTAAATTCCAGCTAAACAAAGCTCTATCTGTAGATTCTACTACACACAGGCTTTGACAAGTGAAGAGATCGCCCTCTGTCTTCATGGCTGTGTCCAGTGCATCTCTCTCTCTCTCTCTCTCTCTCTCTCTCTCTCTCTCTCCCTCTCTCTCTATTCCCCTTGTTGTTCATGCACTCTCGTCCTCACCGACTCTAAAAAAAGAAAACTCCTCGCTCCAACACTCTCCTTTGTCAAGTGATTAGTATTTAACTACTCGCCCCTTTTTCTACATCACCCTTGTTCCTTCCACAACCTCAGCTCCCTATATGTGTGTGCCTGTTAGGGTGTTTATAGGCTGGGACACTTTGTGAGTTGTGTGTGTGTGTGTGTGTGTGTGTGTGTGTGTGTGTGTGTGTGTGTGTGTGTGTGTGTGTGTGTGTGTGTGTGTGTGAACTATCTCACCTCTCTCCTCCCCCTCCCCCCCCCCCCCCCCCCCTCGCACCAGATTCAGGCCTCAGGGGAGGTCAACTCCTCTTGACCTCTGCGTTCCACAGCCCGGCACCACAACAAGGCCACACACACACACACACACACACACACACACACTTGAGCATTAAGAGACACACATGGGCATGTTTTCTCTTTCACAAACAACCCTCTCAACACACGCACGCGCACGCACGCACACACACACACACACACACACACACACACACACACACACACACACACACACACACACACACACACCTGCTCCCCCCCTCCTCTCTCAGTAATTGAACTGCTTTTACTCTGGCTCAACTTGAAGTTTTTTCGGGCCCCCTCTCTCTCCCCCCTCTCTCCCCCTGCACTCTCTCTCTCCCCTCTCTCTCCCTGCACTCTCTCTCTCCCCTCTCTCTCCCTGCACTCTCTCTCTCCCCTCTCTCGCCCCCTGCACTCTCTCTCTCTCAGACTAAACAAATGTGACTTGGCTGGGAAACGGCTCTGGATCCAGATGCTGTTTCTCTCTCACTCCCTCGTCCTTCAGTACCCCCCCCCCCCCACCCCCCTCCCTAACTTGACCTTTGAACCCCCAGCCACCCCCACCCACCCTGTCTCTCTGTTGCAGCACCTCTCTCTCTCTCTCATCTTCCTTCCTCTCACTAGAGTTCCAGCACCCACCCACCCATTATGATGACCACTCCCACCAGTGAATGAAAGCTGAGACAGGGGAGAAAGACTTCTCCTCTCTTCAATATTTTCTTTTCTTTTATGACCTGTTTATTGCTTCACCAGTAGGTTTTCCAATCGTCACCCCCCCCCCCCCCCACCAGCCCGCCCCCCCCCCCCCCTCACCCAATTTTGATAACTTACATTTCCAAAACCTGTGGAGTCAAGACAAGAGCAATAGATCAAGCTAGATGGATGCTGAAGGGGAGAGAGAGCCTGGGCCAAGAGGGGGCCTGTCAGCCAGGCACACCTCTCCCATCCCTCTCTCTGTAATCACCTGGCGCTCTCCATCACACAGAGATACTCACACGGAACACTTTAGACGAGCAAGAGACACATCACTCTGACCCGAGTAGACAACTTTGGAGCGCACACACACACAGACACAAAGAAGGCCAGACGGACGCGTTCAAAAAGTCCACTAACACCCCCGCACCAGATCAGTGATGACAGAGACCACCATGAGGGGAGATGTGAGGTATCCAACTTTCTCTCCTCCACAACCCACTGTATAGATTTTCACACAGGACTGGACCTACCACAGGACTGGACAGAGAGAGAGAGAGAGAGACAGACAGACAGAGAGAGAGAGAGAGAGAGAGAGAGAGAATGAGAGGTTATATTTCCCTCGAGCGTACCCCAGCCTTACGACTCCATTACCTGCTCTAGTGCAGATTTTGAGCCCGCTTCGGCCCAGATTTGTTCGGAAATAAATCAGAAATGGAGGAAAGCAAAGAAAAGTCCAAAATGTGCGTCCCTGAGCCCCACCGGTATAATTCCTCCCACTGGCCACAGGGCGGGAGCCAAATAGTACAACTGTACAGTAGGACTACATCTCCCACCATGCACTCCCCCCACAGCCAAGTATAGGGCCACCCCTATAGACACGAGACTGGCCGACTGACCTCCTCCGTTTAAGACTTCAACTTCCTCCTCTTTAGCGGCCCCCTGTATTTAGCAGCAACTCGTGTGTGCGTGCGTGCACGTGTGTGTGTGTGTGTGTGTGTGTGTGCGGGCGCGTGCACGCGCGCGCGGTGTGTGTGTGTGTGTGTGCATGCACGTGTGTGTGTGTGTGTGCGTGCGTGCATGCACGTGTGTGTGTGTGCACGTGTGTGTGTGCACGTGCACGCGTGCGTCTGTAGGGGTCTCCAGTGATTCCTGGAGCCCCGCAGCCAGTCTCATTTCAGCACTTTTCTAAACATCACCTCTCGGAGCTCATTCCCGAATAAAAGACAACATGGAAAGAAAAACAGGACAGAGCGGCAGAGAAAGGAGGAAATGTTATTTAAAAGGTACCAGACCGCAGCATTTTCCACTGATATTATATACTCCCCTGCCCAGTCCAAAATATATACGGGCCGCGGGCCAAGAATGTAAAAATAAAACACATAGACTCAACATCTGGAGCAAACTGAACAAAACCCTCTTTTAATCTGCCCTGAATACTGCGTTCTGCCGTGCTACCTCTGGCCTGTCTCACTCACTGACACACACGCACACACACACACACACACACACACACACTCACTCACTCATGCACACGCACACTATCTGTCATTCATATACAGACTGCATGTGGCCGTGGCCTGTGTATGACTGCAAATAAACACGCTGCGATGCAAACTCAAAGCTAGCTTCTAACAGTGGATCACCACCCAGTACACCCTCTTCAATCATAATTATCCACAGTATTCAGAGCAGAAAACCTGTGGTTTTTAGGGGAGACAGAGTTGGGGGGGGGGGGTGAAGGAGGGAGGACAGAAGGGAGAAAGTAATAAAAGAGAGATAGAAAGAGTCTGTGTCTGCGTGTGTGTGTGTGTGTGTGCGTGTTTGTGTGCAGAGAGAGAGAGAGGGTGCATACTGTAAGTGCATGTGGATGGGTCAACATCCCCTCTGGAGCCTCTGCCCAGAAGGGCAGGCTAAGAGCTGTGTAAGTTGTGGGTTTGAACCCTGCCCAGGCCAGGTGTGTACGTTGTGGGTTTGAACCCTGCCCAGGCCAGGTGGAGGATGCCAGGCACAGCAAACCACTGGCTCCTGCCCCTCCTGCGCTTCCAAGCACGCGGATCACTCTCATAAAGCCATCTGATGTGTGCAAGTGGGTGTGTGAGGCTATCCACGCCATACTTTGAGTGCAATTTTTAATGCGAAAACAGCATAGACTATATAAAAAGAAAACTATGTAAACAGCATAGACTATATAAAAAGAAAACTATGTAAACAGCATAGACTATATAAAACTAGAACGACCGCAACGCGGACTTATGCCTCCGCATTAGTTCATTCTGGAGTCCAAATCGCCATTTGAGGCAAATTGGAAGAGATTCCGTCAAGGCGCTCCTGTGATGTTGCGTTACAGAGCTTGGAAATTGGGTGTGTGAGAGGTCACAGTGAGCTTGAACTTTGACCACCAAAATGTAATCAGTTCATCCTTGAGTCCAAGTTGATGTTTGAGACAAGTTTGATTAAATTCCGTCAAGGCATTCCTGAGATATCGCGTTAACAAGCTTGAAAATGGCGTTCGAGAGCTCACCTTGACCTTTGACCTTTGACCACCAAAATCTAATCAGATCATCCTTGGGCCTAAGTGAATGTTTAAGGCGAATCTGATGAAATTTTGTCAAGTTGTTCCTCAGATATCGCGTTAACAAGCTTGAAAATGGCGTTCGAGAGGTCACAGTGACCTTGACCTTTGACCTTGGACCACCAAAATCTAATCAGATCATCCTTGGGCCTAAGTGAATGTTTAAGGCGAATCTGATGAAATTTTGTCAAGTTGTTCCTCAGATATCGCGTTAACAAGCTTGAAAATGGCGTTCGAGAGGTCACAGTGACCTTGACCTTTGACCTTGGACCACCAAAATCTAATCAGATCATCCTTGGGCCTAAGTGAATGTTTAAGGCGAATCTGATGAAATTTTGTCAAGTTGTTCCTCAGATATCGCGTTAACAAGCTTGAAAATGGCGTTCGAGAGGTCACAGTGACCTTGACCTTTGACCACCAAAATCTAATCAGATCATCCTTGGGCCTAAGTGAATGTTTAAGGCGAATCTGATGAAATTTCGTCAAGTTGTTCCTCAGATATCGCGTTAACAAGCTTGAAAATGGCGTTCGAGAGGTCACAGTGACCTTGACCTTTGACCTTGGACCACCAAAATCTAATCAGATCATCCTTGGGCCTAAGTGAATGTTTAAGGCGAATCTGATGAAATTCCATCAAGGCGTTCCTCCGATATCGCGTTAACAAGCTTGAAAATGGCGTTCGAGAGGTCACAGTGACCTTGACCTTTGACCTTGGACCACCAAAATCTAATCAGATCATCCTTGGGTCTAACTGAATGTTTAAGGCGAATCTGATGAAATTCCATCAAGGCGTTCCTCAGATATGGCGTTAACAAACATCCGTACGGACGGACGGACGGACGGACGGCCGTACGTACGGACGGACAATCCGGATCCATAATGCCTTCGGCCTGGCTTCGCCGGCGGAGGCATAATAAAAACGATGTAAACAGCATAGACTATATAAAATAAAAACTATTTAAACAGCATAGACTATATAAAATAAAAACGATGTAAACAGCATAGACTATATACAATAAAAACTATGTAAACAGCATAGACTATATAAAATAAAAACTATGTAAACAGCATAGACTATATGAAATAAAAACATTGTAAACAGCATAGACTATATAAAATAAAAACGATGTAAACAGCATAGACTATATACAATAAAAACAATGTAAACAGCATAGACTATATAAAATAAAAACAATGTAAACAGCATAGACTATATGAAATAAAAACATTGTAAACAGCATAGACTATATAAAATAAAAACGATGTAAACAGCATAGACTATATAAAATAAAAACGATGTAAACAGCATAGACTATATACAATAAAAACTATGTAAACAGCATAGACTATATAAAATAAAAACTATGTAAACAGCATAGACTATATCAAATAAAAACTATGTAAACAGCATAGACTATATAAAATAAAAACAATGTAAACAGCATAGACTATATTAAATAAAAACGATGTAAACAGCATAGACTATATAAAATAAAAACGATGTAAACAGCATAGACTATATAAAATAAAAACGATGTAAACAGCATAGACTATATACAATAAAAACTATGTAAACAGCATAGACTATATAAAATAAAAACTATGTAAACAGCATAGACTATATCAAATAAAAACTATGTAAACAGCATAGACTATATAAAATAAAAACAATGTAAACAGCATAGACTATATTAAATAAAAACGATGTAAACAGCATAGACTATATAAAATAAAAACGATGTAAACAGCATAGACTATATAAAATAAAAACGATGTAAACAGCATAGACTATATAAAATAAAAACTATTTAAACAGCATAGACTATATAAAATAAAAACAATGTAAACAGCATAGACTATATTAAATAAAAACGATGTAAACAGCATAGACTATATTAAATAAAAACGATGTAAACAGCATAGACTATATAAAATAAAAACTATTTAAACAGCATAGACTATATAAAATAAAAACTATTTAAACAGCATAGACTATATGAAATAAAACTCTGATGCTGGGAGGGGGGGGGGGGGTTAACGTGACTTGATTGTTGCAGCTTGCGCATTTCTTGCGCATTTCCTCCTCGTTAATAACGAGGAAATGTGCAAGCTGCAACAATCAAGTCACGTTAAACCGGACCTTGTACCCATACTTATTTTACAGCGGGGCATTCAAAAATGAGGTGGATATGCATGTGTATATTTGCCTATGCAAATAAACGATAAATGAAAATGTACTTTAAGTGATAATCCAGAAGATTTCACTTTTGTTGTCTCTGAAAACACCAATGGCCATGAGCAGTAATTGCAGGTGAGATCCACACTGTTAGGCGGGGGTGAACACTGGACACTTGGTAACTAGAACACTGGACACTTGGTAACTAGAACACTGGACACTTGGTAACTAGAAACGGCAACAGGCAAATTTGGAGACTGAAGGCTATTGCAAAATCGATGACTGGATCCCGACGGCTGGCAGAGAGGACTCTTATAGCTCAAGAACATGACATCACTTGGCGTTATGACATCATCAGTGAGATATGACATCACTATAGTAGTGACCTGGCCACCAGGCAGAGCCTTCTTGAACTGTAGGACATCAATGATGATTTATGACATCTGTATTATATTTAAAATATAAAAAATGTACCTTTCTCAGCTGAAAATTGGATTTGAACGTCTTCAACCCCAAGTCTCAGAAACCACGTAGATTATTTCCAACATGTAAATAGTTGTTCTCACACACAAAATGGGTTTACCATGATCAGGAAAGTGGTTTTGGTGGAAAACAAATGCAATTGATTCAGAATCTTGAAAACCCCCTATTTTGACCCCTCACAAGCTGATTCAGGCAGAATGAAACATTTTAGATTTCCCCTGTATATAAGGTTCTGGGTACCCCAACTTTCACTGTCACGGGTCTTCCTGTCTTCCTGGGGTCCAATCTGCCCCCTCGGTAAACAGCATTTTTTGTGTACTAGCAAAAAAAAAAAAAAAAAAACGTATAGTGCTTTTGGAAAGGCCCTGGTAAGCCACATGGCTGCATGCGGTAGATAAAGCTTTGATGACTGACCAGAGATACAGGTCGCTGAACCGTTCTTTTAGGTTAAAAATACAGGATTCATTCTCCTTCTGCCCGCAGGATCCAGTGTGAGGCAACAGGGTGCGCTGTGACGATGACAGTGATCTAACCATTCATGTCAGACTGTACAAAGGCACACACACACACACACATACACACACACACACACACACACACACACACACACACACACCCACACACACACACACAGACACACACACACACACACACACACACACACACACACACACACACATCCAGATTAAACCTCGAGACATCAAGAGAGAGGGGGCGAGAGAGGCAGAGCCAAAGAGAGAGAGAGAGAGAGTCTACTGTTGTGTCTTCTATTATTGTAGCCTACTCACATAGATAGAGCTGTCAAGCTTGGCCAGGTTTACAAGCACAACGTGTGTGTGTGTGTGTGTGTGTGTGTGTGTGTGTGCGTGTGTGTGTGTGTGTAGGTGTAGGTGTGTGTGTGTGTGTGTGAGTGTAGGTGTGTGTGTGTGTTTGTCTGATAACCTATAACCTGCTAACTCAATCCAGTTCTGCAGTGACAGGAGAACAGAGGAGCGCATCAAAACCACACCTGACTGACAGCCGTTTACATGCACCGCAGGCATTCTATCAGAGACAAACACACACACACACACACACACACACGCACACACACCCGCACGCATGCATGCATACACACACACATACACACACACACACACACACACACACACACATACACACACACACACACACATGTGCATGCCCTCACACACACACACACACACACACACACACACACACACACACACACACACACACATACATACACACACACACACACACACATGTGCATGCACTCACACACACACACACACACACACACACACACACACACACACACACAAGATTAGAGTGTGAATATCAATATAACTGGACGGCTATGCAGTGAAGAACTTGACAGAATGAAATGTGACATCTAAGACCTCTTTGAGCTACATTGAACCACAGCATCTGACGTTAACTGTAGTCTGATGTTTGGGACAGACAACATTTTTGACACGTCATGCTCTTTTGACAGTTTTGAAGCTAATGGCAGGTTGTGCGGTTGGGGATGAGGCAGGTTTTGCGGTTGGGGATGAGGCAGGTTGTGCGGTTGGGGATGAGGCAGGTTGTGCGGTTGGCGATGAGGCAGGTTGTGCGGTTGGGGCAGAGGCAGGTTGTGCGGTTGGGGATGAGGCAGGTTTTGCGGTTGGGGATGAGGCAGGTTGTGCGGTTGGGGATGAGGCAGGTTGTGCGGTTGGGGATGAGGCAGGTTGTGCGGTTGGGGATGAGGCAGGTTGTGCGGTTGGGGCAGAGGCAGGTTGTGCGTTTGGGGCAGAGGCAGGTTGTGCGGTTGGGGCAGAGGCAGGTTGTGCGGTTGGGGATGAGGCAGGTTGTGCGGTTGGGGCAGAGGCAGGTTGTGCGGTTGGGGCAGAGGCAGGTTGTGCGGTTGGGGCAGAGGCAGGTTGTGCGGTTGGGGATGAGGCAGGTTGTGCGGTTGGGGCAGAGGCAGGTTGTGCGGTTGGGGCAGAGGCAGGTTGTGCGGTTGGGGATGAGGCAGGTTGTGCGGTTGGGGCAGAGGCAGGTTGTGCGGTTGGGGCAGAGGCAGGTTGTGCGGTTGGGGATGAGGCAGGTTGTGCGGTTGGGGATGAGGCAGGTTGTTGGGGTTGGGGCAGAGGCAGGTTGTGCGGTTGGGGCAGAGGCAGGTTGTGCGGTCGGTTGGGGCAGAGGCAGGTTGTGCGGTCGGTTGGGGCAGAGGCAGGTTGTGCGGTTGGGGATGAGGCAGGTTGTGCGGTCGGTTGGGGCAGAGGCAGGTTGTGCGGTCGGTTGGGGCAGAGGCAGGTTGTGCGGTCGGTTGGGGCAGAGGCAGGTTGTGCGGTTGGGGATGAGGCAGGTTGTGCGGTCGGTTGGGGCAGAGTCATGTACTGAACTAGAAGTAACTCTTTCTTCTTATTCTTTTGGAGGGGGGTGGATCCATCAGTTGTTTTTATGTGATTTAAATTGGTCGTGTTTTCAGAGCCAGCAGACTTCTACCAAATGCTTCAATTTATTGAGGTTGAGGAAATCAAGAGCATGAATTTGTTTGTTATAGGCATTTTTTTTTAGGTCAAATCTTTTGTATAGTGTTTTTCATCATGTTTTTTATACTGTTTTTGTTTTTCCTTTCTTTTCTTTTCCCATATCTGAGTTTGTTTGTTTTTTGATTGTTGATGTTCTAAAAATGATCAAATAAAATATTGGAAAAAAACATTAGGGGATACAGAAATCCTTGTAAATGAATTGTGAATGATTTCCACGTCATTTATAACAGGCGAGGAACACTTCATTTACTAAGTTTATAGATGACCTACAAAACATTTGTATTAATCATCTACAAATGTATATTTGTGTTGTAAATGATTAGTTCATCATTAACTAAAGGCTTATAAACAACGTACGACTGAACGTTATTGTGAAGTGTTACCTATTTTCTTTTACTTTGAAAGACTCCATCGAATTAAGGTTTCCTTTTGCGGCATCAAATTAAGTTTTCCTTTTGCTAAAATGGTCATATCAACTATACAAACAGTGTCTGTAACAGCTAATGACAAACGTCATATAAAAGTACCTACCTACGTTACCCGTTAAAGGTCTCGTTTGGCGTAAAACATGATTTCCTTGCCTGTTTGATTATAAAGACTTGGGCGTGCTGCTAACATCATGGAAGTCTCAAAGCACATGGTCTCCAGATAAATCCACAGCAGCCATGTAAGGGAAAAGTACCTCCCGTCCAAACGAGCTGTTGTGACCTCTGTGAAGTTGTGACGTCACAACGTAACACTAATCTCATTTGCTCGCTCACAGCGCCCCCTGCCAACTGAATGCAGAAGACAAACCTTGATTAGCATACGCTGTGTTGTGTTAGCATACGCTAAAAGACATGTTAGAAATAGCATGAGATGAGACCTTTGTGCCCGGACTTCTCTCACTTTGTTTTGAATGAGATTGTCCACCTGTCTGCTCTACACCTGCATCTCACCTCTGCTCCTCCCCCCTAGCTGCTGCTCCTCCCCCCTAGCTGCTGCTCCTCCCCCCCTAGCTGCTGCTCCTCCCCCCTAGCTGCTGCTCCTCCCCCCTAGCTGCTGCTCCTCCCCCCTAGCTGCTGCTCCTCCCCCCTAGCTGCTGCTCCTCCTCTGTCTTTGTGGTTAAACCTTCTCCTCCTCCCCCCTCCCCCTCCCCCCTCCCCGGCTTCACTTAACTCATCATCAGCATCATGATTGAATATTAATAATTCACATCAGCTCTCCCTGATGACTCATTACAAGCCTTCAAATGGAGAGAGAGCGAGAGAGAAGAGGCAGAAGAAGGGAGACAGGCCTACACAGATACATGGGTGAGAAGAATGTGAGAGCAAGCACTCTCTCTCGCTCACACACACACGCACGCACGCACGCACGCACACACACACACACACACACACACACACACACACACACACACACACACACACACACACACACACACACGCAGCGTATAATATCCAAGTCTAAAGTTTTATTTTGCTATCATCCATTTTAAAGTTTGATAGACACACACAGTAAAGCAAGAAGGTTCAAGAGCTTTATCTGTCGACTTCTTTACAACAGGTGAGGATGTTGAAAACGCAGAAATTCAAATCTGTTCTGAAAACTTTGATGACGGACGAAAGTTTGGGAGTCAGTGTGTATAAACACGAGTGACACAACATGAGGTCGTACGTATTTAAAAAAAAACGTGCGACAATTTCGGACGAAAAGTAGGGACTTGATGTGCAAAAGCCTTTAGGCTACAGAGCACATTATGAGAATTCCCTTCTACATTCCTTTCAAAACCTCCTTTTCACACACTGTGCTGCCTAAAAGACAAGCTGTAGGGCAGGCCACACACACACACACACGCACGCACGCACGCACGCGCACACACACACACACACACACACACACACACACACACACACACACACACACACACACACACACACACACACACACACACACACACACACACACACACACACACACACACACACACACACACACACACACACACACAACCATTAGCCCCATTAGTGGAAGGCAGAGTTGAACACCTTGTGGACTGAGAGGTGTGTGTAGATCGATGGAGGTTAAACCCAGGGTTCAAATATAAACAGCTGGATCAGTCACAATCGATAGCTCCTATCCCCTGGCAACTGGTCAATACTTCCTCACCCCGACCCAGTCAAAGGAGAGGGAGGGAGAGAGCTAGAGAGAGAGAGGGAGAGAGGGAGGGGAATAGAGAGAGAGGGAGGGAGAGAATGAGAGAGAGAGGAAGCAGGGGAGTTTGTGTCTGCCTGTTTTGCGATAAGGATGTTAATGAATACACACACACACACACACACACACACACACACACACACACACACACACACACACACACACACACACACACACACACACACACGCCTTGATAACCTGATTCCTGATAGCAAGGCTGTGCTAACTCAATAGACAAACGCTGTGATGAAAAAGCACAACTGTGTTGCTATTGATTTTCCTGCCGGCCAGGACGCCTTCCACAGCTAACTCACTTTAACACATGCTTACTCTCACCTACACAACACATATGAGCATGTTGGCACACACACACGCGCACACACACATACACACACACTCTCGGGTGCACGCACTGTGGAGTCTCGTCAGCCTACCCCCTGACAGGTGAGAGCAGGAGGACAGCCAGCCACCACAGTGACGTCAGAGCAGGGGGATCCCAACAGAAACGCTGTCTGGGACGCGTCATCACTGATAGGTACTTCCCCAATTATGTCCTGAATCAGTGGGACCGCTAGCAGCCGGGCGCTGTTAGGAACAGAGCGCCCGGCTGGAACAGATCCCCAATCAGTGGCCCTAGAAAAACAGACGCCGCTCTGAAGCTCACTGTGTGGCCGGTTTTCCTCCAGGTGGAAGCGCTCCTTGCTGTCGGGCGGCACGTTACGGGAGCACTTAAACGAGGAACGGAGCCCTGGCTACGTGGTGGGGAGCAAACCCCCTCACTGGCCCCAGGCTAACCCAGCCTACTTTAGTTATATATATTTCATGGACATACCCCGATAAGGGAAGAGTTTTCATTTTGGTGAATAAAACAACGCTTCGGCGTTTAAAACTGTTTTATGTGTCTTGGATTGAATCAGAGTTGCCACAAGTGGTGGAGAATGCGGGCACTCTGATTCAACGCCAACCGCACGCACCATGGAGCAAGCACAGGCTCTGGTGGCCCTAATCCAAAGCCAAACTGACCTACAGCAGGCAGTACACGAACTGATAAAAAAAATAGAGAAAGACGGCTCGACTTCCCGGGCTCCAGGAGATGTCCTCACTAAGCAGACCCCCGACGATGATATCGAGGCATACATGGAGCTCTTCGAAAGAACGGCGGTGCGAGAGGGATGGCCCGCAGCCCACTGGGGAGGCATCATCGCGCCCTTCCTCACGGGCCAGGCACAGAGGGTTTGCCGGGACATGTCCATGGGAGAGGCCCGCGACTTTGTGAAGCTGCGCACCGCCATCCTCGCCAGTTACGGCTACAGCCTTCCTGCTCGCGCACAAAGGTACCATGGCTGGAGGTACACCCCGGACCAACCGCCCCGCTCCCAAGTCGCCGATTTGCTGAGGCTCACCCAGAGTTGGCTCACCTCCACCGGGGAGCCCCCGTGGATAGAACGCCTCGTAATAGACAGATGTATCCGCTCCTTGCCGCCCGACGCCCGAAAATATGCTGCCCAGGTGAGCCCCTCATCGCTGAACGCATTGGTGGCCTTGCTAGAGAACCACCAAGTCAGCGCCGACATGATGCGCCACACGCAGAACGAGCCCCTCCGAAAGCCCGCCATAGCCGACAGACCCAGCCGAGACAGCCGACGCCGGCCACCGCCGCTACAGCCCCCGACCCAGAGGGACCCTCGTGCCCAGGCCGACCGAGGGAGTCGGCAGCTGAGGAGGTGCTATGTCTGCGGACAAGAGGACCACCTCTCCTGGTCCTGCCCCGACCGGGATGTGTCGATGCCTTCCGCCGCCGGAGACGAACCACGGCCCTCCCTCCACACCGGAGGAGGCCCTCGCCAGCAGGCGACACTGCCGGTCCGGGTGGGCCGCATCGACACCCACGCCCTCCTAGACTCCGGTAGTGTGGTGACGCTCGTGCGGGCTGACCTCGTGGAGGTCCTCACTACAGAGACAATGCCGGTGACGTGCGTCCACGGGGACGTGAAGAGCTATCCGGTCAGTTATATACGGGTCCAGACCCCGAAAGGCGACGTAAACGTAGCCGCCGGCGTGGTGCCCAACCTCCCGGTCCCGCTCCTGATAGGCACCGACTGCCCCCTATTCAGCCGGTACTGGAGTCACGGTCGTCGGCCGGAGAAGCCCCGACGAGAGAAACCGAGGGGAAAAAGGATGGCCCGGCCGCGCCTGGCCTGCCCAGCCTTCCGGCCGGGATCAGACGGACCGCAGTCCGAAACATCAGCCGCGGAAGACGGTCCACCCCGGCCAGCCGAGTCGGACACGCCTCCTCTCGACGAGGACCCTTTCGCGGAGTTTCCGCTCCCGGACGACCCTGGACCTCCGGGCCGCGGAGAGTTTGCCTCGGCCCAGTGGGCCGATCCGAATTTGGAAGCCGGCCGCCGCGCCGTCGCTGGCATCGATGGCCAGCACTGTTCCGGGGTGAGACAAAACTTTCCACAGTTTATTGTTAAACATGGGTTGTTGTATCGAGTCGCCAAAACTCCGGGGGGGGATTTAATAGAACAATTGTTAGTACCAAAAACATACGTATCCAGAGTGTTGTATTTGGCCCACACTCACCAACTGGGGGCCCACTTAGGGGTCCAAAAAACGTATGATAGAGTGCTACGCAGATTCTATTGGCCCGGCATAAAGAAAGCCATTGAACTGTTCTGTCGTTGTTGTGGCGAGTGCCAGAAAACGGCACCCCGGCCAATGTACCGGAACCCACTGATTCCACTGCCAATCATCGAGGTCCCGTTCTCCAGGCTGGCCATGGATATCGTGGGGCCTCTCCCGAAGTCCAGCCGAGGACACCGATACATACTGGTAATAGTGGATTATGCTACTCGTTACCCTGAGGCAATACCTTTACGCACCGCTAATGCCAAAAATGTCGCTCGAGAACTGTTCCTGCTATTTAGCAGAGTGGGAATAGCGGAGCAGGTACTCACAGACCAAGGGTCCTGTTTTATGTCCAGAGTAATGACGGCGTTATACAAATGGCTGAAAATCACCCGTATCAGAACTTCTGTTTATCACCCCCAGACCGATGGACTTGTCGAGAGATTCAACCAAACCCTGAAAAAGATGCTAAAAAAGCTGATTGACGTGGACGGAAAAGATTGGGACCAACTCCTCCCATACGTGCTGTTCGCCATACGGGAGGTGCCACAGGCCTCCACCGGATACTCACCGTTCGAACTCCTCTACGGCCGAAACCCCCGTGGCCTACTCGACCTGGCCAAGGAGGCCTGGGAAAGCCAGCCCTCCCCCCTCCGGAATGTTATCGAACATGTGGAGCGGCTCCAGGAGAGAGCCAAAAAGGTCTGGCCACTGGTACGGAGTCACATGGAGGAAGCCCAGGCAGCCCAGGCGCGCACCTATAACAGGGGAGCCAAACCCCGGCAGTTCCAGGTAGGAGAGAAGGTCCTGGTGCTGGTGCCCAGCCATGACTGCAAATTCCTGGCAAAATGGCAGGGACCATTTGAAGTAACCGAGAAGGTCGGGCCAGTGAATTACCGGGTCTGTCAGCCGGGGAGGAGGAAAGGCCACCAGATATACCACATAAACATTCTGAAGCCATGGCACGACGCCGAGAGACCCGGCCCCCTAGCCCTCCTCACCCTCGCACAACCCAGGCCACCGCAGACGATCCCCGTGGACATCGGACAGGACCTGGGGCCAGAGCAACTACAAGATCTCAAGGAACTCCTAGGAAGGAGTCATGATGTTTTCTCCGAGCTGCCAGGACGGACACACGCTATCCAACACGACATTGAGACGACGCCGGGAAAAGTGGTGCGACAGCGGCCCTACCGCATCCCCGAGGCCCGGAGAGAAGCCATCCGGGGCGAAGTGAAGAAAATGCTCGAGTTGGGCGTAATAGAAGAGTCCCACAGCCCCTGGTCCAGCCCCATTGTCATTGTGCCGAAGCCAGACGGGACGCTTCGGTTTTGCAATGATTTTAGAAAACTGAATGAAATATCCACTTTTGACGCATACCCGATGCCAAGGGTAGATGAATTAATCGAGCGGCTGGGGCCCGCTCGATTCGTGAGCACCCTGGACCTCACCAAAGGCTATTGGCAGGTACCCCTAACCAGACGGGCGAGAGCCAAAACCGCATTCGCGACCCCCGACGGCCTATTTCAATACCGCGTCCTCCCCTTTGGAGTACACGGCGCCCCGGCCACATTTCAGCGACTGATGGACAGAGTCCTCCGGCCCCATCGCGCTTATGCGGCGGCATATCTAGACGATATCATCATACACAGCAGCAGCTGGGAGCAGCACATGACACAGCTGGAAGCGGTGCTGGGAGCCCTCCGCCGAGCCGGACTCACCGCCAACGCCAAGAAATGTAAATTGGCATGGACAGAGACAAACTACCTGGGATACACCATAGGCCGGGGGTGCGTAAAACCCCAAATAACCAAAGTGGAGAGGATACAAAATTGGCCCCAGCCCAGGACGAAAAAACAAGTAAAATCCTTCCTGGGCCTGATTGCATATTATTTAAAATTTGTAAAAAATTTTGCCACCATAGCAGCCCCGTTGTATGACTTAACGCGCCAGAAGCTGCCCCACCATGTCAAATGGACGGAGGAAACAAACGCCGCATTCTGTGCCCTAAAGGAGGCGCTCTGCCGAGAGCCGGTGCTGATAGCCCCAGACTTCGCTAAGCCATTCATCCTACACACAGACGCCTCAGGAACAGGAATAGGAGCAGTGCTGGCGCAGGTAATAGATGGGGATGAACACCCCGTTACCTTTATAAGTAGAAAATGGCTTAAACATGAGAGAAACTACTCAACCGTAGAGAAGGAATGCCTGGCGGTGAAGTGGGCCATTCACTACCTACGCTACTACCTATGGGGCAGGGTATTCACCCTCATCACGGACCACGCCCCCCTAAAATGGATGGCGACGAACAAGGATAAAAATGAGCGGGTAACGCGGTGGTTCTTGGAACTTCAGAACTATAAGTTCAAAGTGGAACACAAACCAGGAAGAGAGATACCACACGCAGACGCCATGTCACGCCGAGATGAAGCAGGGGAAAGTGAAGCTCCCCGCACTGGCAGCGAGCTTAGGGGGAGGATGTGTGGAGTCTCGTCAGCCTACCCCCTGACAGGTGAGAGCAGGAGGACAGCCAGCCACCACAGTGACGTCAGAGCAGGGGGATCCCAACAGAAACGCTGTCTGGGACGCGTCATCACTGATAGGTACTTCCCCAATTATGTCCTGAATCAGTGGGACCGCTAGCAGCCGGGCGCTGTTAGGAACAGAGCGCCCGGCTGGAACAGATCCCCAATCAGTGGCCCTAGAAAAACAGACGCCGCTCTGAAGCTCACTGTGTGGCCGGTTTTCCTCCAGGTGGAAGCGCTCCTTGCTGTCGGGCGGCACGTTACGGGAGCACTTAAACGAGGAACGGAGCCCTGGCTACGTGGTGGGGAGCAAACCCCCTCACTGGCCCCAGGCTAACCCAGCCTACTTTAGTTATATATATTTCATGGACATACCCCGATAAGGGAAGAGTTTTCATTTTGGTGAATAAAACAACGCTTCGGCGTTTAAAACTGTTTTATGTGTCTTGGATTGAATCAGAGTTGCCACAGCACACACACACACACACACACTAGGGATGCCACGGTGTGAACATTTTCACACGAATAATAATAAGCACGTGACCTCACCGGTATTACCGGTTTCACCGGGAAATGTAAACAATAGGATTGTTAGTTCCTATTAGTGCATGTTGTTCCCAGGAACAATAACAGTGAGACACCAGTCGGGTATGCTTAGCAGCTAACGCTAGACTAGAGCGAACGTTACGTTATATGTATGTTGATAATACAAGTTTTAAAGTAAGCAAGAGTCTATGCTTTAACCGTCCATTCTGTAGGTTCATAGAGACAAGACGCACGCTGCTGCTGTGTAACGTACTAACATTAGCATGGACGCTCACAGTCATACAACACTGGCTGCATCACAACTCATGGCTGCATCTGACTCGAGACAACTTTTCAGACGCCCGTGGAGACAATCTTTCTCAAAAGAAACTAACGTTAGCGACACACCTGGAGACTTTTTCTGACATGGGATTAACAATACCAGCACGCAGCAGTAAGCAGGCACTGACTGAATGCTGGTACTGTAAGTCCTCCCTCCCGTTAGCATTGATGCTAAGTTAGCATCGACTTTTCGCTGTGGAAAAAAAGGCACATTTCCAGAGATGGCCCGCAGTGACAACAGTATGCACACGCATGCAGGCTTAGCTAAGGGTCTTACCTACATGTGTATGAGGAGGGCATCATTTGTGTTCATAAGATGTATAGCGTTAACTAACTTGCTGGTCTAACCAGAACAGCGGAGCCACACTGCAGCCCAGAGGGAGCGCTTGTAATTGACACCGGCGCACGCTGAAACTGCGGAGTTTTCCTTTCAATTCTTCCTCCATAAAAACAAAAGGTGTTACCGGTGGGCACGTTATGTAATCGGTGTATCCCCCAACACCGTGTAACACCGGTAACACCTAAAATCGCGGCAAGCCTAACACACACAAACGGGTGCGCGCGTGCGCATTCACGCACATGTATACTGTAGGTCTACAGGTAATTCACTCCATCAGGCCAATACCATTGGGCTACATGTAGCTCAGGGTTTTTACAGAGGAAGCTGCGGCCCTGAAAGCTGTAGTTCCTCGAATCGCCACTTGAGGCTGGACCTAAAATGGAGATGTTCCCATTCACCCCAATGTTAAAAACCCCCAGTTTGTAACAGTGACAAGCATGTTTACAAACTGGACCAAGAAACAGTTTTGGCCGATATAGCTACTTTCACCTTTCATAACAACAACTGTAGGGGGCGTGGTGGGGCGGGGCGGGGCGGGGGGGGAGGTGGGGCGGGGCGTGGGGGAGGGGGAGGTCTCTAAACTCACCCGTTTAGAGACAAATAGAGGATAGAAAAGATGATGTTTTGGGGGTGATTGACAGGTCGCCTGTCCAGTGATGGCGCATGTGATCCGCACCAGGCTCTGAGCGCTCTCCAGGGTGCTGAAGGCAGCAGCGCCCCAAGTTCCATCCATTGCGGGGCCGAATCCGCGCCAGGATTCCCCGAGCGCCCGGCCTATGACAGGATGGTAGCTGTAGTTACCTGTGATGTGGTACACCTGGTGGTTTTCTGGCCTATAGAACCTGTTGCTTCACAGACTGCCTGTGCTGAGACTTCAATCTACTGATGCTGTCAGACGGATCTGCTCCTGCTCCTGCTCTGCCTGCGGCTGCTTGAGTCTGCCACTCTGTATCGTGAGTGGCTGGCAACTGCGCATGTGTCGGAGGAAGCATGGAGCTAGTCTACGGCTCCCCCCCAGATCGGCAGAGGGCGGAGCAGCGACCGGGGCAGGAGAAAATTGCCCATACGTCTCCTGCATTCTTGGGTCCAGCCTTTGAACAGCCATTACACTCTGGGAAACGCGTTGTCTCGTGCCGTCTAGCCGCGCAAAGACCTCAAGATGGCGACAGACAACACTAAGTTTTCAAACGTGTGAACAATGGGTGGCTACGTCCATTTTATTGACACTCAATGGCCAATATACCTGCCCATGAGACCAGCCCATTCCTTCTCTCTACAGTACCTCCACACAGGGTGTTGTCCAGGCCAAGTCACAAACCCTACCTTCACATTAGCAGGAACCTTGGTAAAGTATATTATGCTTCGTGTGTGTGTGTGTGTGTGTGTGTGTGTGTGTGTGTGTCTGTGTGCATGTGTGTGCGTGCGTGTGTGTGCGTGCGTGTGTGTGTGTGTGTGTGTGCGTGCGTGCGTGTGTGTGTGTGTGTGTGTGTGTCTGTGTGTGTGTGTGTGTGTGTGTGTCAGCTTCATTGCTAAGCCATAGAGGAGATGGACTCCATATGCAGAGTGTTTTCACAGCCCTGAAGGAAATCATGACCATAGCAGAAAACCCACCAGCTATTTCGCTAAGGTCTCATTCGACTGTGTGTGTGTGTGTGTGTGTGTGTGTGTGTGTGTGTGTGTGTGTGTGTGTGTGTGTGTGTGTGTGTGTGTGGTACGTGCACTACACGTGTACGCCTGACTGTGTGTGTTCCTTGTGTGACTGTTGTTTTGACTTTGGCACGCAGAGTGTATCACACCCACCTCTGTGACCAGCATAAAAATAAAACATATACCTCGCTTCCCCATCGCATGCCAACACAAGGGTTGGGATGTGTGTGTGTGTGTGTGTGTGTGTGTGTGTGCGCGCGTGTGTGTATGTGTGTGTGTGTGTGTGTGTGCTTCCATGTGTGATGAGTGGGCGTCGGCGTTGTGGCATCGCTCAACATAAGAGCTCTCCACTTCAGCAAAAGGCCATTAGGGGTGCTGTAGGATACAAATGTGCATGTACGCACACATGCATGCACAAACACACAGACACACACACACACACACACACACACACACACACACACACACACACACACACACACACACACACACACACACACACACACACACACACACACACACACACACACACAGATTTTTTTTTAATATGCACCCACTTTTTAAGGCTAATTTCAGTTAGCGAGGGCAATGTGATCCAATAAGCCTGTGTCTGAAATAGATCACAGTTCAACCAATGAGGACCCACAGCATCAGACAGACAGACAGACAGACAGACAGACAGACAGACAGACAGACAGACAGACAAACAGTCAGACAGACAGACAGACAGACAGACAGACAGACAGACAGACAGACAGTCAGACAGACAGACAGTCAGACAGACAGACAGACAGACAGTCAGACAGTCAGACAGACAGACATACAGACAGTCAGACAGACAGACAGACAGACAGACAGACAGTCAGTCAGACAGACAGACACAGACAGACAGTGAGGGATGGAACGAGAGAAGGAGAGGCTTGAGAGAAGAGGAGAGGAAATGACCTCTTGCAAACCGATTCCTTGTCTTTTTTTCCCACAGCGCTGGGCCAGTCGACCCCGCCGGGGTCAGAGGATGGCAAAGTCAGGACACTCAGTCAGTGAACCACTCATGGATCCAGAGAGGCTATAGGGAATAGGTGCCGTAACTAGGGATAGGAAGGTGGTAGATAGTCAGGGGTTTGAGGGGTGGGTAGGGGGGAGTGGCTAGGAGGATGGATGTAGGGGGGTGGGAGCGGGCGTGGCGTCATAACGCTGAGTGGCTACACCACTACGCCGTGGCCTTAAAGGTTTGCACTTGTTTCAATAATATGCTGTCGGTTTGTCGCGAGATGGTCATGAAATCATTTTATTCAGTGAACTATCCCTTTAATTTTGACCAGTCAGATGTTGTGTAACGGCTCCAGAAGGCTCTCAGAATCTCTCATCTTCCAGACGTTCTCCACTGTCTATCTGCAGCAGGCATCGTGGGAGAGCTTCCTCGTTCCATTCTCAGTCTCGCCTCTGTGTCCAGACGCAATCTACCGCTGTTCCCACCTCCAGAGGACACCAGAGGAGATTGGCTGATTGCTTCTCATGTAGTCTCTCGCTGGCGTTTGATTGGCTGATTGCTTCTGATGCACTCTCTCGCTGGCGTTTGATTGGATGATTGCTTCTGATCCACTCTCTCGCTGGGGTTTGTCCGTGTGATGAAGTTGGGAGCTATCAGTGATCGCATGCCAGCTAATGCCGCTCAGCCTGATCCTCGGGCTAATCATTTAGCCGACAGCAGTCTAGCCGGGGCACACGGCTATCTGAGGCTAGTAGCCCACTAGCCTCATAAGCCTGATTATAAGCCTTCATGGGAGCTCTGTCTTCCTGTATGCTTGTCTGTCTGTCTGTCTGTCTGTCTGTATGCTTGTCTGTCTGTCTGTCTGTCTGTCTGTCTGTCTGTCTGTCTGTCTGTCTGTCTGTCTGTCCAGCCCAGTCTCCAATTTTTTTTTAAATAGCAACGTTTTGGACCAACATTGCTATGTTACAATTTCAGTTCCAAAATTGTAAAATGGTAAAGTTTTTTTCCGGGGGTCTCCGACCCCACGGACCCCTCTAACCTCTCCCCAGACCCTAACTCTAAACCGAAGCTCTCCTCAGACCCTAACCCTAAACCGTTACCATTTTACAATTTTGGAGCCGAAATTGTAACATATAGCAAGCGACTCATGGCAACTCATTAATGTTATTGGTTACACCTGCTTTACTTCCTGCTTTACCACCTCAAAACGGTTGCTGTGAAAAGGGCCTATTGGGACAGAGAGCAGTAAAGTAGGCATACGAGAGTTGGATTTGGGGTTAGAGTAAAAGAGAGTGTCCATTGGGCCAGGTTGAAAAGTGCCAGGGTGAGGAAGGGGAGGTAGGGCAGGTGTAAGATATGAACTTGTGGGAGTGTCAGGAGGGGAGGGGGAGGGGCAGGTGTAAGATATGAACTTGTCGGAGTGTCAGGAGGGGAGGGGGAGGGGCAGGTGTAAGATATTAACTTGTGGGAGTGTCAGGAGGGGAGGGGGAGGGGCAGGTGTAAGATATTAACTTGTGGGAGTGTCAGGAGGGGAGGGGGAGGGGCAGGTGTAAGATATGAACTTGTGGGAGTGTCAGGAGGGGAGGGGGAGGGGCAGGTGTAAGATATTAACTTGTGGGAGTGTCAGGAGGGGAGGGGGAGGGGCAGGTGTAAGATATTAACTTGTGGGAGTGTCAGGAGGGGAGGGGGAGGGGCAGGTGTAAGATGTGAACTTGTGGGAGTGTCAGGAGGGGAGGGGGAGGGGCAGGTGTAAGATATGAACTTGTGGGAGTGTCAGGAGGGGAGGGGGAGGGGCAGGTGTAAGATATTAACTTGTGGGAGTGTCAGGAGGGGAGGGGGAGGGGCAGGTGTAAGATATGAACTTGTGGGAGTGTCAGGAGGGGAGGGGGAGGGGCAGGTGTAAGATATGAACTTGTGGGAGTGTCAGGAGGGGGAGGGGCAGGTGTAAGATATTAACTTGTGGGAGTGTCAGGAGGGGGAGGGGCAGGTGTAAGATATGAACTCGTGGGAGTGTCAGGAGGGGGAGGGGCAGGTGTAAGATATGAACTTGTAGGAGTGTCAGGAGGGGGAGGGGCAGGTGTAAGATATGAACTTGTAGGAGTGTCAGGAGGGGGAGGGGCAGGTGTAAGATATGAACTTGTAGGAGTGTCAGGAGGGGGAGGGGCAGGTGTAAGATATGAACTTGTGGGAGTGTCAGGAGGGGGAGGGGCAGGTGTAAGATATGAACTTGTAGGAGTGTCAGGAGGGGGAGGGGCAGGTGTAAGATATGAACTTGTGGGAGTGTCAGGAGGGGGGAAACACAGGCATCAGTGTACCTAAAGAGCCATGGACTCAGGAGACAGTCGGTCTTTATGATAGAATCAATAACCATTCATGCTCGGCTGCTCTGGCACCAGCAGCCCTTCCTCTAACACACACAGATCAATACAGGTGATTATCGGAGTTAACCCTTCACTCTCTGGCTCTGATCTCCAGTCTCCAGACGGCAAGGTGTTTAGTGTCCTCTGCTGATGAAAACACAGTGAATGCTTTTTCATACGGTACAGACAGACCAACAGGTATTGATACAGCCAGCTAAAAGATGTCGGTCGGACACTGTGCTCATAGAAAGTAGAATGATCGAAGTCCCACAAACCAGGATTGATTTCAGATCAGCTCTCTTGCACTTTTATTTTCTTCAGAGGCACCGACTCTTAAGAATCCAGCATACTGTCATTGTCAGGGCAGAAACTGATGGAAGAGTGCACTTACTCCTTGTCATTTTGGTGCTCCTCTCTACACCATGCTCTGTGTGGTAGTGGTGACATTAGGCCTGGGCGTTCGAGGCTATAGTGCTACAGCCCCGAATGTTTTATGAAAATTAATAAAAATACAAAAAATAAGAATAATACAAAAATTGCCTCTGTCATTCATCCATCAAAGAATTTTTTTTAAATATAATATTGTTAATCAAAAATAGAAGAGAATAGAAGAGTTATCTCCTGTTACTGTAGCAGCAGGACATGAGAATGCCACTGCCTTTTCAACAAGCTGGGGTTGGTAAAGAAGAGGGTCCTTTAGCGAGCTAGCTAGTGTTAGCTCAGTCGCTCTCAAACACTTTGTCTCAAGGCACTCCATTTACTGTATGAAAACAAGTCTTTCAAGGCACAGCTTTACATGTGCTATGCTGCGGGCTTTGAATGGCTTTCTCTGATCTATTATTAAACTACTTTGGCTTCATTTTAGTCGAGGGTAGCATTAATTTACCACACTCAAGGCCATGCACCACCATCAACTAGCGTGACCGCTTGGTTTGGGCTATTGTGTTAGCATCAGCGTGACCATAGCTTAGTAGTGAAGGCTCTTTGGCCCTTACCTGGAAGTAGCTCTGGCTTGTATCGGCCTCTGCGTTGAATCGCGGGGCAGCCCGGTCCGGACCACTGGCCTGGACCACTGGCACTCCCCCTCCGCAGCTGGGTTAGTTTAAGACAGAAATACAATATTCAAATTATAAATATAAATGTATAAAGTACAAAGTAAAAGACCGTTAAAGTGACATAATGGGGTCCATGTAAATGTCCATGTGAAATGTCCAGTAAGTCGTGGTAAGCGCTGTCGCCTCACAGCTAGAAGGTCCTGGGTTTGATTCCCACCTGGGACGCTGTGAGCGCTGAAGGAATGCGTGCCCGTCCGCATGTCCGCGAGTGCCCACCGCCCGGGTGGGGTCGTCAAAAAGGGCCTTTCTGTGTGGAGTTTGCATGTTCTCGCCGTGCCCCCTGGGCGTTTCCTTCATATAGGAACGCCACACCAAAAACATTCAATATCCTGGTTGGTGATGTGGTGCCTCCTCTGGTCGTTAGGGGCGCCTGATCGGAGGGAGGGGAACTCGTTGGAATAGCGTGATCCTCCCACGTGCTATGTCCTACCGGTGAAGCTTCCCCTGTCAGGTGAAAAGAAGCGGCTGGCTAACTGCCCATGTCTCGGAGGAAGCATGGAGCCAGTTTTCGGCTCTCCCCAGATCGGCAGAGGGTGGAGTAGCAACCAGGATAAATACATTAAAAGTATCACTAATGGGGGAGAAAAATGGGAGAAAAAAAATCGGGGGGGGGGGGGGGGCTGTTATTTTTTCTTAGGGTTTTACTTCTGTAAACAATACTGACGTTGAATGAGAACTCCGATTGCACTACTTTGGTTTATTGTGATTCCATGTTGTGAAAGCGAGCCTGCGCACCTGAGCGGAACCTTCTGCTCGAGACTATAGTGTCTCAGATCCTATATTAATTAACTTGGAAATGGAGCAATTATGGGGTGAAAATGCACAGATTTGTGGGCTGGGGAAGAAGCCCCCCCGATGTCCCAGCGAGGCCTGTGCTGTGCGCTGATGTGTGCTTTGTATGATGATGCCCTTCTTGACCTGGGTTGACTCATATGTCGAAGGTCCATCCCTCTCTCTCTCATTAGTATCTGACCCGCTTTGACCTCCTCTCATCTCCGGTGACACGCGGGTCAGACCAACCACACTAATTATGGGGGATTGGAGGTGGGGAGTGTGAATGTTTATGAGCCAAAAAAGTGGCAAACAATCATTAAAAGCCAGAGTAAACAGTAGGATAAGACACTCGTCTCGTAATTATTAGATCCACTGATTTTCTCGCCCGGAATTTGCCGTAGTGCCGGGGACACCGACAGAGAGCCCATATTAAAGTGTTGCTTCCTGACAGCAGGTGGGCGAGGATAAAGGGTGTGAAACCTGAATTGCTTGTGTCGCAAACACACACACACACACACACACACACACAAACACACACACACGCACACACAATAACATCAAACACACATGCTCAC
The DNA here is from genome assembly GCF_964638095.1 of Poromitra crassiceps. Taxonomy (NCBI): domain Eukaryota; kingdom Metazoa; phylum Chordata; class Actinopteri; order Beryciformes; family Melamphaidae; genus Poromitra; species Poromitra crassiceps. The sequence continues at coordinate 4,642,097 of NC_139650.1, forward strand.
GTGCACATTCATAACAGTCATGAACACATATACACATAATGCACGCACAAGCCACAGCAGTGCACTGCCAAAAATCTAATTCCCCTCCCAGACTGTTTGCCCTGCGTCTGCCTTATGGACATTTATATGTCTACATGGCCAGACAGCTACTACACAACACACACACACAACACACACAAACACGCATGCACACGCGCACACACACACACACCCACACACACAGAGTCCAGCAGCACACATCAGAAAACATCTGATTCTCTTTATCACCGCCGCCTCTATTTCACACTGATCCAAAATAGACACACTCGCTGGAAAACACACACACACACACACACACACACACACACACACACACACACACACACACACACACACACACACACACACAATCTACCTCAGATCCAAAAAACCTCCAGAACAAACAGAAAACAATCCAGGCATTTCTCTGTCTTCAGAAGAGCCGGGCCAGAAACAGTGGGTGGGACGGGTTACATGGTGGACTGTAGTGAAAGCAAGAGCAGAAGACCTACTCTGATATTTAGAGCCACACCTCCCTTACATACATGCATACACATCAGTGTTTCCCATACATAAAGGAATTTGTGGCGGGCCGCCACAATAATATTTTGACCGCCACAATAAGATGTTGACCCCCCAAAAAAAAAAAAAAAAAAAAAATTTTTTTTTTTTTTTTACAGTGCACCTGAACGCAACATGCAAGATATCCGCTGAATAAGTGTCCAATTCATTCATGTCCAGTTCATGTCATTCTGGCCAATACTTCTGTTATAGCATTTCAGTCTGGAATATCTTTCAATAATCTATGATTTAGCTGCTAAATTGTCAAATACCGCCATCTGCTCGCTACCCAGGCACTTATGTATGTACTTAACCCAACTAACTTAACCTAACTAACTATCCGGTGTGCACAACACTGTCAGCCTAAACTCCAGCTGACACCCCAAAAACCTACAATCCGCTACAGAAAAATGTATATTGTTTGTTTATTAACTGGCCCCTCGCCTTCTATCATTTCACGAAAGTGGCAAAGCAAGTTGAGTATCCCTGACCTATAGGGAGAAATTTAGTTTGTCATTGTAAACCCACAGCACAGTAATGATGACATGTTCTTCATAGATCTAGCCTTTTAATTTTGCTCTTAAGCTTTCTCAAAGTACACCAAATTCATGCATTTTACTTTAAAATGTTTAAAAAAATCTTGCGGGGGGCATGTCCCCGCACCCCCCTAGAGGGTCTGCGGTCCCCCACCACAAATACTCAAAATCCTGTGGGAAACACTGCACATGTGTGACACGGTCTGTTGAAAGGGCTAATAAAAGTAGGCAACCATGACATGTTAGATGTTTAGATGGTGAAGAACTCACTCAGTACAACAAACAAACAAACAACAGTTTTAGGATCACTATATTATAATTTGGTAGTAAACTGCTTGTTCAGGGCAAACCAAGCCTGTTCATCAACTTTTAGGCCGATTTTCTCAAAATGTTGCTTTAAGGAGTACAAACATTCAAATGAGCATATATCTTCAACTCTTTTCAGACTTCAATGGTTGGCATGATTTTAAAGTTTACCATCTGCACTTTCATATCTGTGAAGAAAGAAGAAGAAAAATAAAACCTTGGCCGACTTATTAACCAAAACACCAGTCCCTGTCACATCTACACGTGCGCGTGCAGAGATATGGACAAATATGGACAAACCTGTCTATGCTGTTACAGTAGCTTCCGTAAGCCCCTAATGGCGTGCTATGAGACAAGATTCAACATTCAAGATTTATTAAGTGTCCCAAAAGGGCAATTTTGGGTTGCAAAAAGCGTAATACAAAGTACATACATTAGGGGTGTCACAATATATCGTCCCACGAAATTTCGCGATAGTAAAACGTCACAATATGTATCGTTGAGATGAAATCTCATATCGCAATTTTTTTTTTTTTTTTTTTTAAATAGACAAAGAAACGTCTTTGTTTGTTGAAGTTCAATGTGTGGAAAGTAGTTCAGTTGAACAAGTCTCTGAAGAGACACATGAGAAGTTATACAGGAGAGAAACCATTCAATTGAGTTTCTGGCAAAACTGTTTACTTGACAGGAAAAACTGAAGATGCATAAAAAATAGACTAAGAAAAGTCTTGTTGTTTGAGTTTGAAGAAAAACTGAAGATGCATAATGAGAATTTATACTGCTGAGAAACCTTTTAGTTCAAAGTAAATCTAAGTGACGGTGTAACTCATTCTATTTCAAGATAAGCCTTATCTCCAATCTCATGTTTTTTGTAGTTGCTATTGTAATAACAATTTCCCACAACAGCATGTTTTGTATTTGTGCATTTCAAATAAAATACTACTTTTCCAGTCATATATTGTCATTATTCAAGTTTAAAAAAATATTGTTAAAATCGTATCGTATCGTATCGTTATCGTGAACCCGGTATCGTGATACGTATCGTATCGTGAACTGAGTGTATCGTGACACCCCTAACATACATAAAAACAAATAAGACAATAAAAACATAAGAACAGTCTCAAGCAGCAGTTTAAAGTGCAGCACAACAGTGCAAATATGACATTCCTGTCTATGCTGTTACAGCAGCTAATGGCGTGCTATGAGTGGCATGCAGAGACAGAGACAGAGAGAGAGAGAGAGACATACGTAAAGGAATTAATCAAGAATGACAGAGCGGTGTTTTGCAATTCAAAGTCAGTGGAAAAAAACAAAAAAGGTATACTCTGGAACAGTAGGGTGCCGCTAAACAAAGACGTGCGGTCGCCGGCGGGGAAGAGGAAAGAGAAGCGCGAGGGAAGACAGAGAGGAGGGCTAAGATAACGAACCATTAAACCTGCCACTGCTGTCCAGAACCCACGACGAGAGAGAGAGAGAGAGGGAGAGATAGAGCATCTTTAAACACTGCCGTTTGACTTTGAACAAAGTGACTTTTGAAGTGAAAGAAGCCGTTTCTCCCCTCTTTTCTCCCGTCTTCCCTTTCTTCCCTTCCCTGCACATTTGAATGCTCCCTGCTCTATCATGTAAATCCCCCTTCAAATTAGTGTGGCATTAGAGCCCTCAGCAGTAATGTCAGAGAGACTGAATGAGATGGGGGACTTAAGCACCTAACGAACAATGAAATTCCCAAGCCTTGGGACAGGACAATTAAGAAGCAGGCTTAGCCAATGATGAAAATTTATTGCTATCTAATACATATTTCTATTTTCTGAACACTAACCAATTTGAATGTGATTAAGGGGGGGTGTGGCGCTTCATTATAAAGAGCGGGCTGGCTCTTGCGAGGTCGCTGTGAGAGGAGCCTTTTGATGTTAAATTACAAATACGCAGGAGAAAGGCGGCGCCATTGTCTTTTTGGGGGTCCCAGTATTGTTTTCTGTGGTTCCCCTTAAACGGGTTAGTTAACCCCTCGCTGGCCACGAGTGATGCCGATACGAGGGGCCTGGGGGTTGGCGGGGGGGGGGAGGGATGGAGAGGGCTTTTTAGTGGGATAATAGACAAAATAAATAATATATAAATACATTCCTTTCATCAGAATGAAAGTATCCATCCGTCCAGTGCTTCCTCGTGTCTCCTCGCGCGTGCGTCAGTCAGTCTGTCTGTCTGTTGGCCCGGGCGTTCAGCGGGTGTCTGTAGCTCTGTCCCACAGGGGAGCTGTGGTGTGTAGGGAGAAGCACAGCTAAACTAACTACAGCCCATTAGAAATACTGCAAAGGCAGCGCGCGAATAGATTCACATTTATACTGTCGACAAATTAGAAGTGTTATTTAAGCGTGCCAAAATGTGTTTATTATTTCACCAGATCTGACGAACCAGCCATCACGTAAATTCTACTGACAGAATCTACAGCACTGTCCAGGTTCACTTGCGCACATTCTGGAGGAATGTTATGCAGTGTAGACACCAGTTTCCACCGCGTGTAGACACCAGTCTGCAGTCTCCAAAGTGTAGACACCAGTTTTCACTGCATGTAGAGACCAGTCTTCATTATCGATTAATCTGTCCATTATTTCCTAATCAATTTAATCGTTTGGTCTATAAAATGTCACAAAATGGTGAAAAACATCGATCGCTTTTGCCCTGACCAACAACCCAAAGATAATCAGTTTACTTATAGAAGACGATACTAGACTCATAGAAGACTAAAGACACCAGAAAGTATTCACATTTAAGACGCCGGAACGAGAGAATTGTAGTATTTTCTTTGCTACAATGGACCTAGCTGAGTAAGGGACTGG
>NC_139650.1:4656354-4658854 GCF_964638095.1 Poromitra crassiceps
TTAATGTTGCTGGATGGAGGCCCGCTGGATATACGCTGCAGTCCTCCATCTATTAGGCCCCGGCCACAAATCACATGGGTTTATTTGTACTGTGCATTGTTCACAGAGACGCATCTCTCTCCAGAGTCACATGATCTGGCTCACTCTCACACACACACAAACACACGTCGCTCGCAGACGCAGGCGCGCAGGCCGGCGGTGTCGGCGTGCAGTCTGTTCTGTGTCTGTGTATAAATATGGCCGAGAGAGACAGCCGTAATGGCTCCCGCTTCAAATAAACACAGAGCAGAGAGAAGCCTCCCCGCGTCCCGGCCTGCTTCCCTCTGACCTAAATCACCGCTGGACGGACACTCCACTTCCTCACCCTGCACGTTCTCAAGGAGGCCCGCGCTCCGCTACCAGCCCTGTGTGTGTGTGTGTGTGTGTGTGTGTGTGTGTGTGTGTGTGTGTGTGTGTGTGTGTAAGTGTGTGTGTGTGCGCATGCGTGCCTGTGTGTCAGGCCCGGCGCCACGAGGGGGCCTCAGGGGGCTTAGCCCCCTCAGTTCAATTTTCGGCCCCCTCACTTGAAAAAAAAAAAAAAAAAAAAAAAAAAATTTTTTTTTTTTTTTTTTTAAAGAACAGTTAATCTATAAAGGCCAGTTAGGCAATGTTTGTACCTGACATGTTTAGGCTGCTGTTTCTGCAGTCTTCATCAAATTTGATCAGTTTAAGTTGATGTAGGCTACCCCCTGTAAAAATAGCTCTGTTGTTTCAGAATTGGCAGGGAAGCGCTATTTGCTGTCCTTTGGTTGTCACAAGGTGTCAGAGATGTAGCTATTTATTAAATTTGAACCTATGAACCCTTGAACCTCTATTAATGCCTTAATCTGCTGCTGTGAAATAAATGTTTTATTTGATTTTGAATAGTAGTCTTTCTTGTGTTATTGCACTTTTCAGAGGTTATTATGGTTAAAAAGTCCAGAAATAGGCATAGCGGGTATATAACCTATGTTTTACGATATAAAAATATCATATAAAAAAAAAAAAAAAAATCAAAAAAATCAAAAAAAAAAAAAAATCAGCCCCCTCGCCAGTTATAACAGCCCCCTCAGTCATTTCATCCTGGCGCCGGCCCTGCTGTGTGTGTAAGTGAGAGAGAGATCGAGAGAGACAAGCAAAGAGAGGCAGAGAGAGAGAGAGAGAGAGAGAGAGAGATTTGATATATTCCACATGTTGCTCGCGACCCAGACACAACAACTCCTCGACACAGGGAGGAGTGTGAGGAGACAGAGAGCAGTGTTGGGCACGTTACTCAGGAAGTGTAATGAGTTACTTTTCACGTATTACTTATACCATACATAGTTATGGTATGCTCTGATGAAGGTCTTGCTGACCGAAAGCTCACAATAAATGTGAATTTTAGTGCAAATTTAAGTGTGCGGAAAGCCTTTCTTTCATTACATATTACTTATTAAAAAAGTAATAATTACTCGTTATATTACTATAGCCCCCCCCGCCCTTCTGAAAAAAGTGATTAACCAGCTCCTTTTAGAACTGAATCAATCCACTGTATTCACCTTATGTTCCAACACAGCCAGTTACTTCCTATTGTGTTTACACTTCCTGTGACAGTACAGTACTAGTGAGTAGGGATGCACCCATCCACTTTTTTCACTTCCGATCTGTTTCCGATACCTGAATTTGGATATCTGCCGATACCGATATTATGCCGATACCAATATTTTTCTTGAATATACAGTATAGGCAAAGATTTGGCCAATTAAAGTTTTTTTTTTTAAATATACCTTGCAAAAAGCAGACAAAATTAAGAAAATATACAAGGCAAAGAAGGATACTATTATACATTATTATACAAATTACGGCCAGCTGTGCGCTGGAATTGCAAAAAAAAAAAAAAAAAAAAAAAAAAAATCCCAATTCCGATCCGATCCGATCCGATCCGTGAATTAGTGCCATATCGGCACCCGATACCGATATTGGATCGGCCCCATCCCTACTAGTGAGCAGGTAAAACAGACGGTGTTTTGAACAGGAAGTCATAACACAACTGGATCAAGTGGGCGGGGCTACATAAGGTGAATTGGAACAATAATTAACCTTACAGGAGGAGTCAACAATCAGCCAAACCGCATACCGGTACCCATTATTTGCCTACCTAGCACAAGAAGTCATTGCATTCTGGCAACGCAGTAGTCTCGCATAGCCAGACCTACAGTATGTCCACACCTCGTTTATTCCTGTGCCAGCACTGGAGAAAGTAATCGAGTAACTTGGAGTTCCTTGTATTAGTAACTATAATAATATTACTGTATTGGAAATTGTAATCCCTTACAGTACTCATTACTGGGAAAAGTAATGTATTACAGTAATAATATTACTGAGTAATATATTACTGCCCAACACTGGCAGAGAGCAGTTTGTGCTGTTGAGGAGGGAGCTGTCGTGGGTGTGACCTGGTGGGGGCGAGTAGTAATAACACCGATGCTTTTAGGGCGTAAGG
>NC_139650.1:4663777-4713777 GCF_964638095.1 Poromitra crassiceps
CATCTTTCTTGCTCACACACACCTGTGTAAAACTCACTCCATGGGTAACATATTCATTCTAGGCTGAAACTTGTTAAAAGGCAGAACAGTTATAACGTTACACATTAAGAAATAACCATCGAACCTAAATAGAAGCGATGCAAACCTAGTCTGGTATCCAATCCAGCCGCTATGAATCGCAGTTTTCAGCACTCTGGTTCCAATAGTGATGAAAACTGCGATTCATAGAGGCATGGATACCAGGCTAACGTTAATGCATTGTAAACCCCTGTCCCTGACGCAAACGAGGAAAAAAGCAGCAGAAGATGCAGACCGCAGACGTACAGGTGTAACGTTATAGAGGCGAAGCAGTAGGAGGATCTGTTCTAACATTGAGATATTTCACCTTAATGTGGTTCTTCACAGTATTGGTCCTCTGTAGTCTCTGGTCCTCTGGGATTCCGATTTCCTCCCATATGTCTTTCAGGTGGTACAGAGCTTTATTCAAGCATGCCACAGACTCGGCTGCGATCACCTCACTGCATGGACGGACAGGGGGACAAACAATTCGTTCAAAACGACGGTTTTTGCCTGCACTATAACGTACGTTAGCTAACAAAACGACGAAAGAAAATATAATGTCCATGTGTTAATTAACGTTACGCTCCCGTAAAGTTATGTAGCATAACATCAACTGCACCAACAACTTAGCTGTTAGCGAGAAACATAGCTAGCGTTACGTTGGCTGGCAAGGTTTCATTAGTTAGCTCCTGGCTAGACTAAGCTAACAGCTAACGCTAACGTTAATTTTACACGGTTTAAAAACTCCTTTTCAGCGTGACACAAATGTATTATTGGTAAAAGCGTTACCTCTTTCTCATGTTTGAATTCCAATCTTTGCTGGTTGAATTCAAATCTTAAACTCCAAGATACCCCTGTCTGCACTCTGCACTGTCAATCCTGCGGTTTGTTTTTGCCTGTACGTTAGCTAACCAAACAACGAAATAAAATATAATTTGCATGTGTTAATTAACGTTACGCTCCCGTAAAGTTATGTTCCATAACATTAACTGCACCAACAACTTATATGTTGGCGAGAAACATAGCTAGCGTTACGTTGGCTGGCAGAAATGAGTTTCATTAGCTCCTGGCTAGGCTAAGCTAACAGCTAACGCTAACGTTAATTTGACACGGTTTAAAAAGTTAAACGTGACAAAAATGTATTATTTGTAAAAGCGTTACCTCTTTCTCATCGTTGAATCCCGTCTTCTTTGCGATTATGGTTGAATTCCAATGTTTGCTGGTTAAATTCAAATCTTAAAATCCAAGAGACGCGTCTGCACTCTGCACTGTCAATGCTGCACTGTTTGTTCGTTGCACTCTGTACAGAATTCAAAATACGCTCCAAGCGCACTCTGCTCTCTGATTGGGTAGTTCTTTGGGTGCGCGTACGTACTGACGCGACGTCTTCCGGTGGGAGTTTCAGCCGTTTACTCAAACAGGAACCGCCCATCGCCCGAAGACCCATGAACAAAATCGAGCAAACACCAGTAACATGTTGGTTGGTTGGCTTGGGTGCGGCGTTCTGTGACCTAAAAAAAAAAAAAGAATCCATGCGACAATGGTGCTATTGTTGTTGGCAGACTGGATAATTCATATTCAATCATATACATTATTACTTACATTATTAACATGATATTAAAACATAACATTTGCATGGAGGAAGAACAAACTAATTGTGTTAAAAGCATTTATTCATGTGTGCATCTTTTTACACTTCATCATTTGCTGTCACACATGGTCATGGATAACTGAACATTTTCCATTTGGCAATGCAAGGGACGTTAAAAGTGACTGCACACTGCAGGAATGTCTCAAATGTCTGTCCATCATGAGGCTGTAGGCGTGTCCTCCTGGAATTCATACATGGTTGTCCAGCAACGCTTCTATGAGTCTTGCACTGTTTGTAATCGCTGTTGTCACCACTATGAATTTGTACCCTAGAAAAAGAGAACAGAAAAAGGTTTATTAAGACACATTTCACATTTATTTCTTAGCTTTCAGGCCATGTAACTGAAGCAAAACATTAGACCTAATGTAGATTAACTTATGAGCTATGTTCTCATCTCTCATCTCTGTTCAAATCAATAATTCCTTCCACATATCAGCTGCAAACACTGTAGATACAGTTTCTGACAAATAAATACATTAAAAGGAGGATACTGTTGTCATTTAGAGTTATAGCACATTTGCTACTGTCTTAATTTACATTTCCCCATAATCCTCCCACATGTCCTTTGGATGTATATTTTGTTGTTTTTAAAATACAAAATGTATGGTGTCAAACCTGGGTTGAAATGAACTGTTATCCGAGCTAACAAAGATGCCCCAAATAGGACATGGATTTTACAATAAAGTTTGTATGTTTTTGGGAGATAATTTCCTGGCTCATACTGTACTTCTTTCTGTCCTTTATCAGAATCAGAACAATTTGATTCATTGCTGAGGGGAAATTGTCATGCTACAGTTACTCAGGTAGGGAAGAATATAAACATAGAGACATTATACAAAGCATAGGAATAGACCATAAAAACAATAAAATAGAAGATAGATAGCCTATATACAATAAAGTGTCTTAGAACACGGCTCTCTTGAATACTCGATTCTGATTGGTCAATCAACAAGATTCACCGGTCATTATTTCTCGACAACCGACCGCTGCTCTGCCACACCTGGATTAATCAGTTGATAAGAGCTTTTTGTCAGCAAACACTACTAATGAGGCCAACCAGTTGCAGCTGTGGTGTCTTGTGTGCCAATTACGAATGAAACCGCTTTGTCGTTGAAAACGCTATTAAAAAATCTATTTGAATAATTATTTTTGTCAGATTATTGAATGATTTAGTTGTAGGCCATGTTCTAAGCGGGATAATGTATATTGAGGCGGTGATTACTGGGAAATAATGACCTTCAGGTGATGATTAAGCCCTCCGCTGCGCGTCGGGCTCAATCATCACCTGTCGGTCATTATTTCCCCCGTAATCACCGCCTCAATATACATTATCCCTTACATAAATATGTGCCTTCTCCTACAAGTGAATAGTGAGGTACATAATATTATCTTATATACAGCAGTGTGAGTGATAGTAAGTCATAATAATAAACAGTAAGGTGCATTAGGTCCAGTCAGTAAAATAATCTGTAACAGTGTGGATTATTGAATTATTGCACACATTGCAGTGTTTAGCAGTTATTGCATTGGGTTTATTGTACAATCAATCACATGATCCAAAAGTGCCCCCCTCCCCCGAACGCTCTGAGGGCGGAGTTATAGAGTTTGATGGCCGCAGGGAGTGATGATTTCCTGTGGCGCTCTGTGGTGCAATCAGTCTTGCACTAAACGTGCTCCTGTGTTCGACCAGCTCGTCATGGAGTGGGGTGGGAGACGTCGCACCAGGACGGAACGTAACTTGGACCACGTTCCTTCTCTCTGACACTGCTGTCAGAGAGCTCAGCTCCAGCCCCACGATGTCCCTGGCCTTGCGGATCAGTTTGTTGAGTCTGTTGGCGTCCGCTGCCCTCAGCCTGCTGCCCCGGCACACGGCAGCAAACAGGAAGGCACTGGCCACAACATCCTCAGCATTATGGTTTCATGTTTTCCATGGTGACGCTGACGGTGGATTTTATTTTTGTATTTTTGTATTTTTATTTTTTATACGGGACAAGACTGAATGGCAGAAAATGGCTTCTTCTGGAGGGAGGAAAACAAGCCTGATATCGGCAACTACGCTGACTGTGTGCAGACACCCACAGAGGAACCTGGACCGTTGGTACTGACTTAAAACACTGTTAGTCTATTATCCTTTACTATCAAAAGTCCCCACCAACAATCTCACGTCAGGTCATTTTGAAGCTGTGCAGCCGTTTCTGTAAGTGACATGTGTGTCCGTCCGTCCGTCGGTTACTTTGAGCTGAGATGTGCGCACAGGATTTGAGCAGTGCACCGAGATGTGCCCACGAGATGTAGATTAGTACCCCTCCCCCCCCCCCCCAATAGACCAATTTGGAGTGGACGTCACGGGTTTACGTCAATGCAGTTGCGTGGTGGCAGGAGAGGCGCACAGCAAATCCGCCATTTTGGCCTGAAGGAAACACCTCTGATCGGCTGTCATGGTTCTGTGCTGTTGTCCCATTCAGCCATTGAGACTGTTTCAGGCCAAAATGGCGGCAGCGCTGTTGTCAAAAACAATTCAACTCTTGCCTTCAATACTCCCTGCAAGTAGGAGACAAGGTGGAGAGATTCCCGGGATAAGGGAAAAAATGTCTTGTGCCGCGGCTCCGCCGTATAGACGCTGAGCTTTCCCGCTGGGTATATGACGATGTCCGGCACTGCCTCTTTAACCATTTATTTGGATCCTAGACCATCCCCACAGAGAGTACGGTTCACTTTCTGCCCCCAGTTCGGCCCCGCCCACGAAAATACGTAATCGCCGTTTGCAAACACAAAAGTGGTCTATGCCCGGGTGTGATGTTTACCTCGCTCCCTTCCCAGGAAACGTAACGCTGAAATCTCAGAGAAGGTGCAGCCGCCGAGGAACATGACCAGGATGATGCGCTGAGCATCACTCTTGGCTCTGGAATCAGCTCCGTTGCTGCCTGATGATGAGACACAGAGAACCTTCAACACTCAGCGGGTTCAAAACGGGGAGGTTAAGACAGAAACCGCACGCGGACGTGACTTGGCAGCTAGCAGCTAACGTTGTTAACTTCATAGTGTTTGACCTGAGACGGCAAATTCATGTCCATTGAGCATCCTGGTGACTTCTTCAAGGCCGGTCCAGCCGTCTCGCTCCAGCACCTACAGATGACACACACCAAGAAGAAGCAAAAAGCTTCGTCACGGCACTCATCGCCTTTCACGTTTCATTTGGACGTTCTTCCTCCTTTGTGAACAAAATAATCAGATCATATAGAGAGCCAAAGTGGAACGTCACTTCCTGCTTCAGCACTGTACCAGAGATTTTCATCCGCCATTTATTTTCCCATAGACATTTAGTAAAATGAAATCAAAATAGTTTTACTTGTTCAAACCAAACGGTTCAGATATATTTAGAAACAGGAGAGACCACATAACATTTCACTCAGACGAAAACGTAAAAACAAATGTGCGCATTTAAAGAAAATATTTTTTCTATGTGTTTTTAAGTTTTGGTCCTAGTGAAAGGTTCTATAGTCTCTCCCGATTCTAAATATAGCTGGGCCGTTTGGTTTGGCCAAGTACAACTATTTTTATTTTTATTTCTAAGCATTTTACGAAATGTCTATGGGAAAATAAATGGCGGACAAAAATCTCTGGTACAGTGCTGAAGCAGGAAGTGACGTTCCCTTTGGCTCTCTATAAATAAACTATAAACGACTTGCCCACCTGCTCGATGAGCTTGCAGCTAAGAGGAACGTAGGCCCCGCTGAAGATGTAAGCCATGTCCCGTGGGACACGCAGGTCATATTCTTCATCTGCCTTCGGCACCTTCACAGAAAATAACACGACAATACAGTTACTAATGTTAGATACTCTAAATCATGCCAGGGTTTAAAACAATATTAGTGGTCAGGGACTATGCTGTACGCATTACTGGAGTGTCAGAGTAAATGTACACATGCTCACACTTCAAATCTCAATATTATATATATGTTATATTCAGCATTTTTTTAGGGCTAATCCTGTCCATATGTCCTCACAGATGCACCACAGTCCTGTTTTAGAAGAGAACCATCACTTACCAGGTTCAGTCTTCTGCTCAAGGCTCTGAAATTGCTCTTCCTTGCCAAGGAAGAAAAGGCATCAGTCAGCTTTCCTAGAAAGAAGCAATTGTGGGAGTGGGAGGATCAGGACAGTATTTTAGAAATTGCATTTCCAACAGCACAATAATTATGATATAAGGCAAGGGAAAGGCAAGGCCAACTTTATTTATACTAGAACAATTGCACGCTTTGCACGCTCATATCTAGCGTGCTCGTTGAGCAATTGTGAGCCATGAGCCCGCCGTGAGGAACCCCTAGCCTAATTAGTAGTGAGATACTGTAGCACATTTCACACGACGCGCATAAAACAAACGAAAAGTGAAATGACATTATCAACTCGTGAAGTGACATTAGGAAGAAAGAAAAAGATTAAATAGACAAGGATAGTAATAAAATAAATAAATAAATAATAGTTAAATAAATAAATAAATAAATAACACCTGTTACATCTACACACAGATGATTTAGCAAAACGCCACACAGAAGGAGTGTTTCAAGCCAACTTTTGACGAGTGGGACATAAGAACATAAGTACATAAATCACACTCAGGCTGTCTCACCTGCAGTCTTGTCGTTGACTAGTTTTCCCACTTTGCTCTCCATGACCGTCAATGTTTCTCCGGGCTGCTGCTCCACCAGCAAGCCCAGCTGCCTCAGGTTGGCAAATGTGAGCAGATGGTCCACTCCATAACTCTGACCGGGTCCGCAGCAAAATGTGGATTAGTCAAAGCTCCCTGCGATTTTACTCACTATTATTACAATGAAATAATGTTTAAGGTATCACTGTTATCTAGGGCAGTGGTTCTCAAATGGGGGTCCGGGGACCCGCAGGGCTCCGTGGCACTTTGCTAGGGGGTCCGCGAAAAGTTTTCAGGAAAATTAAAATAAAAACCTTTTTATTTTTTATTTTTTTGCAAAAGCTACATAGTTAAATGAAAATATTTGATGCTTTAAATCCAAAATGGTTCATGGATTACATTCTAATTCAACAAACGTATCAATTTATAAGTCAAGCACGTTACCGTGGAAACAATTAAGCCCCGGTATATTTTCTATCTTGTAAGGGGTCCTTGGCTGAAAAACATTTGAGAACCTCTGATCTAGGGTATACCATGTACTACTTCTCCTAAGTCATATCTAACCACAAATGTCTTCTCTTGTGGTTTCTCAGGAGAAATGTGTCAAAAGGGGACCTGTGGTTTCATGTCTATTTTGGAATCCTCGACATGAAGGTTGAGGAACCCGTCAGAAGCAACAATTTCAAAAAGCAGAACTAGACAGATGTTAAGGCTCACCTGAAGATATTGTGCTTTTAATGATCGGTAATCTTTCGGCAGGAGTCCTGTGAGAAAAGACAAACGCACCGGTGTTATTACAGCACGAGGTGCATTTTGATTCCGTCTCTCGCATCAAATATCAAGACAACTCACCGTTTTCCGTGAGAGACAGGAGACAAAGGAGTCTGAGACTTTCTATCATGGACACCTTCAGGAAATGAAAGAGAATAAGAGGACACAGCCAACACATGAGAGCAGAGTTTTCTATCATAGTTATCATCCACATTTCCATATTTGATTCACTTACCTGTCTATTGATGTGCTCCTCTATGAAGTTAATGCATTCACGGATTTCAAAGCCTTCAAGTAAGGCTGGCAGAGTAGGAGAAATCAAGATTAGTATCCCAAGCAATAGCATGTAATATACTACAAAGACTTTCAAAAGTTGAAGGTATCCAGTCTTTCCACTCGAGACTGAAATAGCATAGACTCAAAATATCCAGAAAAAGAAAAAAAAATTACATGACATGACATGACATGACATGATTTAAGAAGACACCCATTTCCAGAAAATCACAACAGTGTAGTAAAGCAATAGTAGTAGAGCAATATTACAATGTTCAGTCTTCAGCAGCTCCTGGAAGTCCTGCTTTGTTTTCTTCTTCATCATCGATTCGCTCGCACCAATATCTGAAAGAGATTAAGAGAATGTGCTTGTCAGCAATTCAGTGGTGCAAATAATATCTCACTAGTATACTGAGGCAGAGGGGGTCTGCGCGCGGTGCACAATTGCTTAACTTGAGATGAGCGTGCGATATTTCTTGTATATAAGAAAAACCTGATTCACATCCATCTCACGTATTGTATATCACTGTGACACTCACGTAAGCTGAGGAGTCGATGTTCTTGTTTTAAACCCTTTAGCTCCTCTGACACAAATGTCTTCATCTGTTGAATGTCCATCCCACGACGTTTCTGTGGATTTAAAGAAAACCGTGTCCGTTACGTCAGTCAGCTTAAAATCAAAGACTTGGATGAGTTGTCCGGGTAGTGCAGCGGTAAATTCCCTGCCTATCAACACATGGGGCGCAGGTTCGCGCCCCTGTGTCACCTCCAGCTCCAGAGAAAAATCAGGAAAAAATGAGAATAAAAAAAGACTGATGAGCAAGAAGGTCCTGGGTTCAATTCCCGCCTGGGACGCTGAGGGTGTGTCCCCATCCCCATGTCCTCAGTGCCTACTGCCCAGGTGGGGTCGTCAAAAAGGGCCTTTCTGTGTGGCGTTTGCATGTTCTCCCCGTGCTCCCCTGGGGTTTCCTCCAGATAGGAAGACTGATGAGCTCTGAGAGTTCTTCTCTTCTCATGGTCACTCACATCATAAGCAGTCTGGAGATTCCTGGCTTTCTGACTGAGGAAGCCAAACACGTTGGAGAAATGTTCATTTCGGATTTCATTGAAGACCTAAGAGACGTGTCAAAAGTTAGAGAGGCACTTTCAATCAATGATGAAATCAAACAACAGATTTCTAGCTATTTCTAGCATCTCCCCTACCTTATCTTGAGAGTTCAGCATCACTTTTATACTTTTGTCAGAGGAGGTAACTTCAGGTCCAAACTCCACACATCCTACACAACAAATGATCCGATGAGAATTACACGTCTACCCAGAGGAAAGCTCACAATAGTCTGCACCCAAAATTTCATTTGGCAAAAAAAATCAATTTCTAGGGCTGCAACTGATTATTTTAATTATTGATTAACCCCATATTTTCCCCCTCGACTAGTCATTTAGTCTATAAGCATTATGAAAATAATGACAAAGCCCAAGTATTAATTTTATTTCTTTTCTTTTATGGTTATTCATTTTAATGGTATGAAACTAAGAAAAACAGCAAATCATGGCATTTTTGAAGCTGTATCCAGTAAATGTTAGACATCCCAACTTGATATTGATAACTGACTCAAATTAAAAATGTATTTTCTCTCGATTGACCAATTGGTTAATCGACTAATCGTTCCAGCGCTATCTAAATCTACAGATAAACAATGCCGTCAGAGCGCTCCAACATCCCACTGTCCACCAACACCTGAGGTCTTCCAGGTCAACGAAAATAGATATTTTGTCCACCGACACCATTGACTTGTTTCAGTTGAGAAGACATCATCACGCACGCACGCACGCATGCACGCACGCACACGCACACACACACGCGCGCGCGCACGCACACACACACAAACAAACACACACACACACACACCTCCTTGAATTCACATGTTGCTATTATAACACTTACCACATTTGATCCTAAAGATGTCATCCACTAGTCCTTCATAGACAACTTGTGAGCACAGAGGAGAAACAAAGTCCACATCTGCAACGATAACCACAAACTGTTAGCGAGAAAAAGTGCAGAACGGCATCCACCAATAGAAGAACACAACACATGGCCTCATACCTCGATCAATGAGAAAAACATTTCCGATTTCAGCTTGTCGAGCCTTTTGTTCTCCCTCCTCTACCTGCTCCCTCCACGATTCATATGCCATCTGGTAGCAGACACAAGGAAGAGAGAGACAGGATTAATAGAAGATCAATCCTTTATCGTGTGCATCTTTAAAAAACCAACAAATAAACAGTAGCTTTGTTAAAGTTGAGCTTATCAAAACTGCGGTTGAGCGAGTTACGTCCCATTATAGCATCTCTGATCCTACCTTGGAACATCGTCCGATCCCGTAGACCTTGGAGAACGGGCCGTACAGGGAGTGAAGGAGATGGAGCGCGCTGCCGGCCGTCCTCACCCAGCGCTGGTCCCCTTCCTGGGAAAACACAAGTTCTAAGTCAGACCTGGGCAACTGGCGGCCCCCCTGTGTGGCCCGCGCTGGAATTGCAAATTTTTACAGTGCACCTGAAGGCAACATGCAAGATACCCGCTGAATAAGTGTCCAAATGTTCATGTCATTCTGGCCAATACTCCACTTCTGTTATAACATTTCAGTCTGGAATATGGAATATCTTTCAATAATCTTTATGACTAAAAGGCTAAAAGTAATCTCATGTGTAAGAAATGACTGTTCTACATTGAAGTAAAAATGTAAATAATTAACTTGTTGGTTTTGGATTTATTTAGCTTCAAGAGTGCATTTTTGTTCGTGTGACCCTCAACACAGGCTTTGAGAATCCCGGGCCACTTACTGATACTTGATTGATAATTGTCTGATAATTTATGCTTAAATTAACCCACTCATATTCTGGTTTATTTCAAGAAAAACATTTTGGCTAGTGGAAATTCTAATTGGCTTGTAACTTTGAAATCTAGCAGCCACATTGGCAGGTGGTCAAAAAAGATAATTTCAAGCCCTGCAGGGAGAGCAGGTGGTGACATAGGAGTGAGTGAGAAAAGGATAAAAGATTGGTGTTTAAGACTGAATAATGACATCACAACTGTTAATTTAAAATGAGTTAATTCTCTAAACCTGACTTCAAATGCCCCCAAAAAATGTGTGTGGCACCGTTCGGAACCCTCAGCAAAATCTGGCCCTCTGGTAGCGAGGACATTTTTTTTGTGGTCCTCTCTATCATCAAAGTTCCTGGGTTACGGCATGACAATATTTGTTCGGCCCCCGGCAACAATCTGGGTTTCTCATGTGGCCTGCCATGAAAAATAATTGCCCACCACTGTTCTAAGTGCTAGTATAGACACCCTTAAAGGGGCCGTATTATAGGAAATGTGTTCAATAAACCCCCTTAAATAAACTATTTGCAAAACATAATGAACAGTATTCTTCTGCTATAGTATTTGAAAACAAAATCGGCAAAACTGAATAATATGGCACCATTCAGGAAACAGTTATTGTGTAATGGAGTGGATGTTGTTTGTTTAAAGCCGTGTAACTGATATTCTCTAGTCAGTGTGGCGGCTGAACTGCATCGATTTATCCACCAAAGACAAATGTCCCTGGGCATCTGCTGCTGGGCAGGTGTTTATTTCAGAGCCTGTGTGCATCATTACCAGATAGTTGTCTCGAAAGAATTCCGGGAGCTCCAGACTGATAATGTCGTCGTCCAGTGGAAGCAGATAGAAAGCCCATTCGTCAGTGGTCACATCTGTGGACAGGTGCAAAACAAGGTCGGCCTATTACGCTTCACGCTCATCTATTCAAAAATGAAAAATAAAAACACCCCACGGACGCCTACCGCCAAAGATTCCCTGCTCCTCCAGCACCGTCTCGCACGCATAGAACTGGATGTGGAAGAGAATGACGGAGCAGAGTCAGCAGTTAAAGCTCACAGGCATTTGACACAGAACAAGACAAAGTCAAGTGAGCAAAACGTCGCAAAGAAGCAGCCACCTTCTGAGGGGTAAATATGATCTTGTATCTTCTGAATTTTCCAGCTGCCCTGTCTGCGTTGGCAACATCTGTGGAAGGAGGGGGCAGGCCATGAGAAAATAATTTGCCCTCATTATTTAGATGAGAAGATGATTGTAGTTAAAAACCATATTGTAACAATGTGACAACTGCATAACTATGTTGTGAAACTATTAATTTGACAACACTATGACACTCAACAGCACTGTGATGAAAACAGCGACAATATGGACTAAATTAATATCACAATAATTGGGTCTATATAAGAAATTATTTTGATGTTAATATATAACAATATCTGCTATAACATAATGCAAAATGACGTGTTAAATAACCACACTGCTGTTCATTGCAATGAATGAACCGCATGGTAATATAAAGTATGATTAAACTGTATTTTAGTTTTGTTTGTTTGTTTCAGATCTCATTTTGTGAGAGATATGAATTAGTATTTGCTTTAGATTATCATAATTAACAACATCGCCTATCACGATGACTCCATAGCATTATGTCATATGATTCTATTGAAATTCTGTTCTATTCTACTGTACTTACCACATATCCACTTCACCGTTTGGATTCTTGGACGGATCAGGAAGCACAGCCTATGACAAAGAAATGTCAAATGATCAGGAAGTCTGTCAGGTGTATATATAATGCGTAGATAATTCTGATATATAAATGTATCTGGGTGCTTACTGGTCTGAAGTGCTGACTATAGGTTTATATTCCACTTTGTACAGTTTGTCGACCTCATGTTGCTGTAAGGAAAGGGGGGACAACATTGGAAAACAATATTGGAATTGTAACCTCACTTCACTTGTGGACAGCTAACAAGGTTTACCTTTAGTGTTGAGACGTTAGCAATACGATCCAGAGGGCTCATCAAGTCTGCCTCGATGAACAGGTCCTTCCTCCCAGGCAGCTATGAGAAAAGAATACAACAGACACCCTCATGACATATAAGGTCTAAGACTGATATTAGGCCATGTTCAGACTAGGAGGCCAAATCTGATTTGTGAACTTTAGCGACCTATTAATGACTTTATCCAGATTGGTTTTATGAGTCTGGATGCTCCAAGTCTGATTTGTGTCACTTGTCCCAAACCACATATGGAGGTAGTTTCCAATCTGCTTCAAATGTGCTTTCGACTGATGTGTCTTCAGTGTGGACGCACAGATCCACCAAATCTGATTTGAACATCACTCAAACTGGTCATCAAATGCTTCTGCGCAGGAAAACCACGTCACCAACGTAAGTATTTATTACTGACGCCCACGTCGTTACCATAGCAACCCATGCAGATAGGCTGTTTAGGTCTGGACACACAGATCCAACTTGAAAATCAGATTTGTGGCAGTGCGGACACACTCCCAAATCAGATTTGGGGAACCAATCAAGATAATGATGATTAATGACTTTATCAGCAAATCGGATTTGCCTGTAATGTGAACATGGCCTTAGTCTGCCAGTATATTGAGATGAGATTTCATCAGTCTGGGTTGCAATGAAGAGTCCAGATGCTGTTTCAGAAGCTGATCTACACTGATAAGAATACAATTCTGGAATTGTTGGCGTGAAAAAAGAAAAAGATTAAATATTGGCACAAAATATCAGCTATCGGCAGCGTCAGTACAAAAACAGCTATCGATATCGGCTTTCAAAGTCACATATGGGTTGAACTCTCGCATCATATCCTTCCATACAACATCTCTGGTCCATTACTCTCAAATCTTCGAAAAGACAAAGACAACTGAGATATCAGTAGCCTACCTGTTCCAGCAGGTAGATGAGCTGGTCTCTGGCCAGCCTCTTCAGCAGAGAGAAGTCTGGCAGCTCCGGGGAATCTCTCCTGGCACTGTGAGCCATACTGGTCAACACTCCCCCTCACTGACCTTACACACACACACACACACACACACGCACGCACACACACGCACACACACACGCAGAAAGAGAACATGTCAGGACAGAGCCAACAATCAAGAGAAATACAGAGAACCCCCCCCCCCCCTACAGAGAAGGGGGTCCCTACAGAGAAGCCCCCCCCCCCATAAATTAACACTATTAGATAATAGAATAATGACTATTTTTTATCACTTATCTCTCCACATGCAATACATTCAGGATTTCAGGATTTAAATTCAGGACAAAAATCATTATCTAAACAATAAATGAAAAAATATTCTCAGATTTGGATCCAAGAGACACAAATACCGTTAAATGGGGGCCCAAACGTGGACAATGAGGGGTACAGTACGGATCATCATCACTGATGTAGCTAACCTCAGCTGTCATCACAGCTAACGCTAACCTAGCTTGTTGGCTAAAAAAAACAGCTCCTTCACAGGCATCAGTGACTCTATAGCTTCATAACTCTTGCATCAACAAGAAAATATATTCACAGTGGTATTGGTATTCAATAAATGGCAGCGTTTAATCAAAACATCAACTGGCTAAACAACAACAACACAGGAAGGTTTAATATTCCCAGTTACCTGTTTCCGTAGCAATAAGCAGTATTATGGATCCCATCAGCCGAATTGTTGTTTCCCTCCGGACAGCATACGGAACGCACCACTAGAGGAGCAAGTTGGAAGTTGAGTAGCCTACATGCTACAAATCTGACGCTGTTTTGTCACTTTTTGTGTTTAACTTCCCGCAATGAATTCGGACGCGATTATATTATTGGAGACTGTTAATTTTGCCGCAGAAAAACATCGCAACCAACGACGTAAAGACCCCGAAGGAACGCCATACATTAATCACCCTATAGGTAACGCTCAGGCTGCCTTTGGTTTTATGGTGCCTTCAAGTGCTCTCGTAAACTCTTTTGCCCTGTGTTCATGATCTCTGCTCTGCTCCTACGTCCTAGATCTGAAGTAGGAAATTATTGTTATCAAAAGTGTCATAAAAAAATACGTTAAATATATTTAAATCACAAATCCACCATCAATTCATAATAGTGGTGTCGTGTTTCCAACAGCACTTGAAGTTCAGTTTATCATTAATCTTCTATTGCTCTGAGTGGAATATGGTGATTGTGGATACTGTAACACACAATTCTACTGTTGAAATACATCATAACAAGAACATTTAATTTACAATGTTGCCAGTTTTTTTTGTTTGACATCATACCCAACATTCAGTTCAATGGGATGAATAATAATTTGGTTATTTAACATTTTGTAAGCAATATCGTGATACGTATCGATTTAAAAATAAAATCTTATGGATTTTCATATACTCTTATGAGTATATTTGATATTCACAGCTGTGTGTGTGTGTGTGTGTGTGTGTGTGTGTGTGTGTGTGTGTGTGTGTGTGTGTTGTTTGTTTAAGGAGTAGCACGAATCTTAAGCCATGAAGGGGGCATCACAGACGTTGAGGTTTTGCAGGTGAGTTGTCAGTTGTGATTAGGATTTTTGGTCAATGCATCAAATTTCATCACTAGATTAAATCATAGAAAACATACTGTGTACTTATTCTTCAGTATATGTATTATATTGAAAATCACTCAAAAACAGCCAATTTAGGTCATTTAATTAGATTTATTTGCTTTATAAGTAAAATGGTGTGGTTTGTCTTGGACCTCCCGGGCCAGGCAGAAGAACCATCATGAGGGCCGCTTCTGGCCTAGTTGATCCTGTGTTTGTGTCTCATCGCTCCAGGCGGCTCTGCTCCACGACACAGTGGAGGACACGGACACCAGCCCGGCAGAGCTGGAAGCAAAGTTTGGAGTGACTGTGGCGCGGATTGTCGAGGAGGTGACGGACGATAAGAGCCTGTCCAAGCAGGAGAGGAAGCGTCTGCAGGTGGAGCACGCCCCGCACCGCAGCCTGCAGGCCAAACTGGTCAAACTTGCTGACAAACTGTACAACCTGAGGGACCTGAATCGCTGCACACCGTCCGGTAGGGGTGGGCGATATGGCCCTAAAATAATACCACGATATTTCAGGGTATTTCTATGTCACAGAAATACCCTGCAATATTGTGGTATTAGTTTAGTTATCATAGAATCTATGATAACAATATTCTTTGACGATATGACAAAATACTGAAAAATATTTGATTAATTTCAAGAACATACAATTGCAACAGTATATGTGCTATATAGTCTTAGATGTCAGCATAAACCTAACAGTTTGCCTTCAAATATTACATTGGACCTTGCAGGGGGACTTTTCCTTGCAGCCCTGTCAGTCAGTCAGTTCCTGAGACGTCACTGTTGTTGGTGTAACACAGCTAATGCTGTCTCCCTGTGTGTGTGTGTGTGTGTGTGTGTGTGTGTGTGTGTGTGTGTGTGTGTGTGTGTGTGTGTGTGTGTGTGTGTGTGTTGTGTGTGTGTGTGTGTGTGTGTGTGTGTGTGTGTGTGTGTGTGTGTGTGTGTGTGTGTCTCAGGGTGGACAGCTGAGCGGGTGCACGAGTATTTTGTGTGGGCGTCTCAGGTGGTGAAAGGCCTGCGAGGGACCAACCAGGCTCTGGAGGACAGACTAGAGGAGCTGTTCAAGCAGCGGGGCATGGAGCTCTGAGAAACACTTTACAGCACCACACTGAACACAAGATTTTCTTATTTGAACAAAATAAATTATATTTCTATTTATTTGTTGTTTGGTTTCAATTTATTTTAGGTTTATATAATTATTTTCTTGTTTTACGTCACACTTACAAAGTCTTATCAAGATACAAGATACAAGATGTTTATTGTGACACGGATGTTAATATAAGTACACACGGTGAAATGCTTGAGCTGAGTTATGTTCCGTTACAGTCATCATCATCATCAACATCATTGTCATCAACATCGTCGTCATTGTCATTCACATTATCGACATTATCATCATTGTTTCCTGTCATGCTTAACTGGTACGTTAACATCAGAACATTGTCATCGTTATTGTCATCTGTTCCGGTGCTTTTCGGGTCTGTGCCGTATATTGCGGATGCCCATAAATAATCTTTACATGTTATGTTAATTAGTAGTTACAAGTCTTATCACATTTGCATGTTAACTATGTTCATTTCTGATGTGTCTAATAATGATGTGTGGTGGTTTGGGAGAACCCTTCACTTGTCGCTGCTACACATTGTTGGCAATAAGCTAAAGTAGGTTGAAATGAGTTGCAGGTATTTTGAGTGATTTCAGTTGCTTTCATCACCATATTACATGATGCATCATGGTGAATCATTTCCATAAAACAAAAGGGGACCTATTTTTATGGTTTTGGTGGAATGCCACTGTAGAAAATGGAATGTTTAAAGCCATTGTTCTCATGTGTTACTCTGGGCTTTAGACAGAGATAGGAAAAGACACGTTCTTTACTTAAGTAGAAGTACAGTTACTTGTGTAAAAAAAAAAATACTGGTAAAAGTAGAAGTACTGATTGAACTTGTTTACTCAAGTTAATCGATCATAAGCTCTGCTGGAAACCTCACATCAAATATTTGTGCTCCAAAGTAGCCAGAAGCGTTGGAATACTGGGTAAAACCAAACACATTTTAGATCAGAAATCACTTCAAATTCTGTACTGTGCACTTATTGATCCATATTTGTCCTATTGTGTTGAGGTATGGGGAAATGCATACAAAAGCACTTTACAAAAGATTTGCACTTTACAAAAAAGAGTCATAAGGATGGTTCATCATGCTGGGTACCTTGATCATACAAGTCCTTTGTTTTTAAAATCAGGTATTTTAAAATTCAGGGACCTAGTCAATTTCAAAACTGTACAGTTTCTGTTTAAAGCCTCAAATAACTTATTACCAAGTAACATCCAAACGATGTTCACGGTTAGAGAGGGAAAATACAATTTAAGAGGTAAGCATAATTTTAAACAACCTACCATCCATTCAACTCTGAAAAGTATGTGCATCTCTGTGGTGTCAAACTAGATGAGGACACAAAAATGTGCACTAACTTAAAACTATTTAAACGCAAATACAAACAATCACTCTTGCTCAGCTATAAAGAACTGGTCAGCTAATTTATACTTCATATATATACATTTTTTTAGAAAGGATTTATTTAGTTTATCTTTATAAGTTGTTTTTTTCATATTAAAGTTTAATGTTTAATTTTTAAAGATTTTACAGATTTATGGATTATGTATGTGCTTATGGATCGTCTATGACAATGTAAGGGGGGGCTGTACATGATAAGCTTTGCTTCCTTCAGCCCCTTCTCGAACTTGCACTTTATCACTATGTACCTGTTTTTCTTTTTACATATACTGCCTGTTTTTATGCTTGTGCTTGTTTGAGACAAATCAAAGTAAAAGTAAAAAAAAAAAAAAAAAAAAGTACAGGCTCTGCAATTATAAAGTATAAAAGTAAAAAGTATTTCTACTGGCTGTTGTACAACTAGGCTATGCAGCCTCGCCCGCCCATCCTGCAGGTCGCCAAGCTGACCCTGCAGCTCGGCCTCTGCGCGGCCTTGCCCGCAGCTCGGCTGCTGTGTGGGCTTGCCTGCCCTTATTGACGCGTGTCTCTCTCTCTCTCTCCCCCTCACTCTCTCCCTTAGTCTCTCTCGTGAGCCTCCTCAGTCTCTCCCGTGATCCTCAGACTGATGACATAATCACTGATGACATCATTGTTTATGACATCATCAGTGGGACTGATGTCATCAGTGGTTTATGACATCACTGATGTTTTCATTTATGACATCACAGTGGGACATGGGACAGACAGAGAAACAGACAAACAGAGCCCTAGAGCTAGGCTAGCTCCAATTGATATACTGATGATGATGATGTAGGTTAGATGTGAGTATGTCAGTCACAATGCCTGCACAGTGGAACGTTCCCAGTACAGATATAGCTTGGTGAGTTTCCCGTCGGGACAAAGCCACTTCCTGTCCGCTCAGTGTTCCGTGTTGTTGGTTTCCGTTCGTTGGAGCGAGAAGCCGTGCAGCGCGTTTGGTTTGTTCACTAAATATTTCTTTTAAAATCAGGAGCTGCTAGCTGACCGGGCAGTCATGTCTGACACCATGAAGCTCCCGCCGATCCAGTCCACGGCCGGAGCCGTGCCCATCAGGAATGAGAAAGGTGAGATGTAGTGTTAACGCCGTTAGCATTTAGCTAGCAGCATGCTAGTCAGCTAATGCTAATTGCCACCGTACCAGTCTACTCTAAACATCTCCAAGACAAACATTGGCCTGCATGTTCCTATTAAAGCGTGGTGTAATGTTAGTGCAGGATAAACCCACATAAACTCAGTTTTCTCACATTTTCATTTAAGGAATGTGCAAAGTGTAACGTTATTCACCTTTATATACTGATATTTGTGGTCCCATACTGGCTTGATTCACTTTAAAATTGTAGATATTTCTTGTGATGAAGAACTACATTTGTTTCCTATTAACTAAACTAAATAAACTTAACTAACAAAAGCACGTTTTCCTCTATATGGCAGAGTCTCTGAAATACTGTACTATGTATTTTTGTAAGAAAGCGTCTATGGTAGATTAACTACCATTAAACCAATTCAGGGTTTTCAGTGCTGATCAATCTAAGCTTACATGTGCTTGATTGTGTTTTACCACCTAAAATAATCTGTGTATGTGAAACAGACTAAAAATGCCGGTTCAGTAACAGTTGTTTCTTGCTGAAGATTTCTCAAAGAACACCTTCGCTTGCTGCTCTGAGTGTAGTCTCTCCCCAGACTCAAATATTACGTTGAATCGCTGCGCTCCGCATGCTACATAAGTGTGTCTGTGCCAGTTAACAGCCCCTGCTGGTTTTGAAGGCGGGTTGAAATTGAATGAGTGACAGGTTGTAGCACAGATGAGAGAGCGGTTAGAAAAATGGGCTGCGCCTCGCGTGTTTGATCGCAAAGTCGTTACTGATTGGAGAGGACTGAAGGACTGAACTGGCATATGACTGGCCAAGTCAACGGTTCCCTCCCATAACCAGCCCTCTGAGGGAAAGTGTCCCAGACCCAGAGAGAGCTCTGCAGCATGCAGTAACGTAGTGTATCAGCGCAAGAACTCTCATGGGTCTGGTGTTGAGACTACTCTTGAGTGTGGCGAGAGGTTCAGGAGGATATTTTAACATTCAACAATGGGGATGTACTAACAGTTTCACTTTCACCGGACCTAATGGTAATAATAAATTAAACTAATTGCTTAACGGCTTGTCCTTGTGTTTCCCAGGTGAGATCTCCATGGAGAAAGTGAAGGTGAAAAGGTACGTGTCGGGGAAGCGTCCGGACTACGCTCCCATGGAGTCTTCGGACGAGGAAGAGGAGGACTTCCAGTTTGTGAAGAAGGGAAAGGACATGGAACCGGAGCTGGAGCAGGAGGAAGAGGAGGTCTCCGACCCGCGTCTCAAACGTTTGCTCAACCGAGTCTCTGAGGACGTGGAGGAGAGGTATATATTTCTAATATATATCTCTAATATATATCTCTTATACTAGGGATGCATGATATGGATTTTTTTCAGCGATACGGATAATTGATAATTACCTGCTTATCATGGCGATACGATAAGTGAACAGATAATTTCAATTCTCTTGTCATTTTCTTTTCACCGGCCCTTATGTCACTTTATGCTTAAAGGTATACAAAGGATTTTTTTTGTAAACAGCTCGGTTTGTATATATTAGCCAATTTTTATCAGCTATATATATTAGGGCTGTGCCGATTCACTTATCTACCGATTCGATACTATCACGATACTTGGGTGCCGATTCGATATATATTGCGATTCTTAAGTATTGCGATTCTACGATTATTGCGATTCGATATTACGATTTATTGCGATTTTTGTTTCTTTTTTTCTTTTCTTTTTTCAGTTTGTTTGCTTTTTACACTAGATTAGAACATGGGAAAAGTTGAATCATACACTAGAGACTGTATATTATATATCATGAGTAGGGCTGGGCGATATAGTTAAAAACAGGGGTGGACTGGGATCATAATTCAGGCCGGGCATTAGATACCAAGCAGGCCAGGCCGATATGGGCCGACGTTTGAAGCCCAAAGATGCACCCACTTTAACCCTGAAGTGTAATTATTACTTCAGACTAACTAATAAAGTAATAAAACCACTAGTAAACCAGTAGGCGGCGCCTGGCCTGCTGTTCAGTGAGTGGCCTGACTGCGGGCACACAAAAAAAAAAAAAAAAAATTTTTTTTTTTTTTTTTTTTCTTTTGCGATTATCGATTCTGGAATAAAAGATCGATTCAAAAAATCGTGACATTAAAAATCGCGATACTTAGGTGAATCGATTTTTTCTCCCACCCCTAATATATATATAGCCGAATAGCTGATAAATATAAATTTGCCATTGTCGGCCGATAATTTATCTGCACCAATATATATTGTGCATCCCTATCTTATACTGTATCTCTCTAATCACAAATCAGTTGTTTGTCTGATTTGGCCTAAGAGTGTTTTTGGATGACCGGCTTTGATAAAACACAAACTTTTCGTTCCCAGTGGAAACGATGATCTGATCTAACTGCTTCCCATTTCGTCTTCCCCAGGCTTGCGAGGCACAGGCAGATTGCAGAGCCTGAACTGGTGGTGGAGAGCAGCGAGGACTCAGACGAAGGAACCTGGCACCCACAACGAGAGGAGAGCAGTGAGGAAGAGGAGGAGGAGGAAGAGGAAGAAGTGGATGATGAGGTTTCTATTTTTTTTACGACAGTTCTGAATTGGGGGGGGGGGGGGAGGCGGCACAAGCATTTGACACAGACTTTTCAGGACTCGATTCAGTTCAATTTGTTTGCTCTGAGAGTCCTTGTTACGGCCTTGGGCCATAATTGTAGTATTTTATTTCTTGTTGATTTCTGTAATCCTGTGTGGAGTGAGAACTCTCTTCTTTGGGAGGATCTTTCTTTCGCAACAGTCTTGCCGAAAGCAAATCTTTCAAACGTGGACTTTCTTTCTCTGCGCAGGAAATTGAGCGGCGGCGAGCGATGATGCGCCAGAGAGCTGTGGAGCGAAAGACCGAGGACACCACCACGGAGATCATGGAGGTGGAGGAGGAGGGGAAGTCCGGGGAGGAGTCCGAGTCGGAGTCCGAATACGAGGAGTACACAGACAGCGAGGACGAAGCAGAGCCGCGGCTCAAACCGGTCTTCATTCGCAAGTAAGAACTGACGCCACCAAAATGGTTTCTAAAACAAGTGCTTCAGTTTGATGTGTAGAATTTTAGTCTATTGATTATTATTTTTTTATCACTGGTTATTACAGCTTTCCACATTGTGGAGAAAAACCCATAATTTTCCATCAAAATCTCCATTCAACTGCCTGTTTATTTTGTTCGTATATTGTTCTAAAAAAAAAAAAAAAAAACTCATTCAATTGTTTCACTATACTCAAATCTTGTTTGCCTGGGTGCAGCTCTCCAGTCCTAATGGGCCAATTAGATTCTCAAAATATCAACCCCAAAAGCACAAAAAGCTAGTCTATTTCTACATATCACTCTGTCACGAGACATCTACACATTTTCATTTTCAGTTAATCTATGACCTATGATCACATGACTTTACACAGTGCCGCATGTAGTCGGGCAAGTTAACCCGTCTGTCCATTCACCCCCCCCCCCTGCAGGAAGGACAGAGTGACGGTGGCAGAGCGCGAGGCAGAGGAGCTGAAGCAGAGGGAGCAGGAGGTGGAGCTGAGGAGGGTGGCGGAGGAGCGGCGGCGCTACACGCTGAAGATCGTGGAGGAGGAGGCCAAGAAGGAGTTTGAGGAGAACCGCCGCACGCTGGCCGCTCTGGACGCCCTGGACACGGACGGAGAGAACGAGGAGGAGGAGTACGAAGCCTGGAAGGTCCGCGAGCTGAAACGCATCAAGAGGGACCGAGAGGCCCGAGAAGCGTGAGTACACACACGACGCCACGGATTCCACCGATTCGCTCGTGTCAAACGTGATCTCTGACTGAAATCGATGCTTTGTAGAAAACATTGTGATTGTTGTACTGTATGTGTAAGTGTAGGGCCTGTTTCCTGTTCATTCTGTTCCAGGGGAGGACTTTTGGGTTGGACTCATTTCCTGAATCGATTCAGATTCACAGGGTTTCAATTCAATATTTTCACAGTCAGTTAGGAATATTTCAGTTACAATACCAATTGTGCTTATGTACACAGGCTTCATACAAAGTCTTGGAAGTTTAGAAAATGCTTGATTTTAACTGTCATGTTTTCAAGGTTAGGAATATGCGTGAATTTAAATATACGACTTGCTCCCAGTTGATTTATTTTTAACGTTTCGGTCAACAAGGACCTTCAGAAAAGGTCCTTGTTGACCGAAACGTTAAAAATAAATCAACTGGGAGCAAGTCGAGCAGTGTGCGGACTCTATTTCTTTTTATATGTTTCATTGCTTTTGTCCTGCACCTGCATTTTGAGTGGATGTGCTCTACTTTTTATAATGAATTTAAATATACTCCTTGTATTTGAAAAGGCATCTATTAAAAGATCAATCTCTGGATTTTACGAATCGATATCAGATCATTCAAATGAAGCAAATGAAGATCTTAGATCTTCATTCGTTCTATTTGATTTGGAAAATATTTTTTTTCAAACCCAGCCCTAGAGGACTTCAGCGGTACTTTCTGATGCAAGGCACTTCGCGTATTCTATTTAACTTCCAGTAATGACAATGGCGCTGTTGTTGCTGAAGGCAGTGTGTTGTGGTGTTTGTTTGGTAGCTTGGAGAAGGAGAAGGCGGAGATTGAGAGGTTCCACAGCCTGACGGAGGAGGAGCGCCGGGTGGAGCTGCGCAACAACGGCAAGGTCATCACCAACAAAGCTTCCAAGGGCAAATACAAGTTCCTCCAGAAGTACTACCACAGGGGAGCCTTCTTCATGGTAAGTCACTTACTAAGGGGGATTCTTACTATGGCTGCTCTTCCACTTGACTCAGGCCCTGTTTACACGGCGACACTCTCCGCATAAAACGGCAAACTTTTTTAGTGTTAGTGGCTTCCTTTTACACAGTGACGGCGTTATTGGGGGGTGAAAACGCAAAGAAATTAAAAACGGTCCCAGAGAGGAATTCAAGGCAATAGAGGGTATGCACACCCACTGAAACACGCCCCCTCAATCAGGAATGAGTGTCAAAATGAGTGTCAAGTTCCTCCCTGAGCAGCAGGTGTCAGTTATCTAGGCTGATTACTGCATTCAAGCTCAGTCTTGCTGTGACTCAGTGGGCGTGACCCGACAGTGACGTCTGCCTCTGTGACATCACATGCATACCCTCTACAGGAACATTGAACTAGCCCAATACTATACAGCCTTAGAGCACAGGCACAATGAGTCGCATTGACATTCAACAAACGTGATAATGCTTTGCTAAAAACACAATCTGCGTTAAGTGCCCCCTACTAACGTCGCACATAGCCTATTAATCACTGTCTCCCGCATTGAATAATTGAAGACAACTCACTGTCTGCGATGCATTTCCTCAAGTGAAGTCCCAATTGTGCTCAGTTCTTTTTTATTTTGCTTTACTGGGTTTTTATTCGGTAATCCAATCTGGAGCAGTTTATTAGGCTACCATTGTGACTTCTGTCTCACTCTATCGTGTGAAAAATCAATTAAAACTTTAATCACAAAGATAAACCAAGCTCGTTAGAAACAGACAGAATAGGGGAAGCTAGGCGTTTTTACCTTAAAAATAAAAGCCGCATTTTATAACTGGGTAAATCAAAATCAGGGTCGTCGACTCACTACGACTACTCACTAGTTGTCTGTGTTCTATATGTCTTCTGTGTATTTCGGATCACACACAAAAAAAACGTTGCAACATGCATCAATAAGACTATTAAGTTTATTTAATTACCATTATTGTGAAGGTTTTAACCAGAAGTTTCAATGTTATTCTGGGTCACTTGATGCTTTTGCGGCTTCAGTCGGCCTCAGTCTGCACGCAAATCGTTATCACAACAGCTGTGTATAAATGCTAAGTAAAAGGTGACGCTAGTTTGCCGTTTTATGCAGAGACGGTTGTCGTCTAAACATGGCCTCAAACATATTTTAGAGCAGGGGTTCCAAAACGTTTGCATCAAAGTACCACTATGTACCAAACCAAATTTCCCAGGGACCACTTCCACCCACCATAAAATATAATTTGCTGATTCAACCATGCTATAGCAGCAGAAAGGCTAAATGACAATATAAAGCAGTTATTTTGACCGACAGTATTTGTTGCTTGTATTGTTGGTGTCTGTTGTTGTACTTAAGATGCTGTGGATAACAATGACTGTTAAATGCCAAAATATAAATGTAAGTTATTGCCCAGTGAATTCTACAGCAAAATGATGAGTAGAACTTTGCAGAACTCGGCCTGTCAGCTGTCATGCAAAAAAAAAGACCTGGGAATCACTGGCTCAGTCTTGGCTCAGTGACGGCTGCAGCGGTCACCAACACCTTGGATCGATTCGATGCTGAATGTGATTTTCTGTTGTAGGACGACGAGCAGGATGTCTTCAAGAGAGACTTCAGCGCACCCACTCTGGAGGACCACTTCAACAAAACCATCTTACCCAAAGTCATGCAGGTCAGCTGGATTTCTTTGTGTTGTGTCAACAACATTGTTCAGTTCGTCTGTGGCTAATTCATCACTTGTAGGTCTAATCTTATCGAGAGAGAAATATAATCTGGCACACTGTCTGCACTTGCTTCGTACTTTACTGGGACATTTCGGTCACAGAACCTTCATCAAGCAATTTGGTGATGGTCCTTTGACCGAACATCTCAGTATTGATCATCTGTACTCCTACGCACCTGGAAGGTCCAACATCTGGGACTTCCAGGTCAGCTGCTGAACAGCGTTGCATTCACTTGCTATTTTGTCTGAAAAATCGTAAATTGAAGCAAACTATAAACAAACATAGATGCCCTGAAATGGATGATGTGGATTTGGCTTTTTGCTGTAAAAATGTTATGTTATACCAGCTAACTACAAATGTTATGATGGTTATTCAAACTAAATACAAATGTTATGGTGAAAATGTGTAATTATAGGTTTGTGTTTTCTTACTATGGATTGACACCAGGGATGCAGACACAACATGGGTAGTAAAAAGGTGACAGATACCATGGCAGACACAAAACCACTCAGACATCATTCTAAGTCAATGAGTGCCCTATTTTGGAATGAAAAAGGTGACTAGTCACCTAAAAGAGACTAGTTTGCATCCCTGAACGTTGTTTTTTTTTCTGCCTTGTTGAGAACGTTCCAAGTTTTCGTTGCATCATAATTTGCAACTCGAACAAAAATGTGACTTTCCCACTTCATCGTCCGACTTGGAATGGCGTTCGTGTGAAACCTCCCAAGAGATTAGTTTTCCTGATATATCCGATAGCAGGTGAACGCAGGGTCAGCCTTTAAATTCTCTGAGTTGACCCCTTGCGGGTTTGTTTTCTCTCCTAAGGTCAAGAACTTTGGTCGCTCCGGACGCACCAAGTACACCCATCTGGTGGACCAGGACACCACGTCGTTCGACTCGGCCTGGGCCCAGGAGAGCGCTCAGAACAGCAAGTTCTTCAAGCAGAAGGCGGCCGGGGTGAGGGACGTGTTCGACCGGCCCACGCTCGCGAAGAGGAAGACCTAGGTCGTGAGGAGCCGCGGCTTCAGAGACTCTTCTGTTTTCCCGACAGACATTGAAGAAGACCTAGGTGTGAGGAGCTGAAGCTTCAGACTCTTCTGTCCTGACAAGACATTGGGGGGTGGATCTGCTCCATTCTTCTGTGTCTCAGGATGCTTCTCGGAACTTTTCTTATATTAGCTCATCGGTCCATTTTTTAAAGATTCAATTAGAGTGCAGTGGTTCTTTTTATAGTAATACACTCGCCAAATACAACATTCTGTTTATTCTAATTCTTAATGGTTGCTCAGAAATCTCTCATTACCTTAGCAAGGAAGCAGTTACATTTCTGCAAAAATCTTAGAGGCCATTTACACCTGGCGCTAACATGCGTTTTCTGTGATCAGATTGCAGAAATGGTTGTCCTCTAATCCGCATAAAGTTGCTGTATCCAGATCGAGAGGACACATTGCATTTACACGTGTGTTCAATGTGTACACAATGCATCCCTGACCACCTCCGGAGGTGGTTTGGCCGATCAGATTGCAATCCTTCTTCAATGCGTTTTGGGGGTGTTTACACCTGGCATTTCAAGTGATAAAATACAATCTGACCAGGTGTAAATGGCCTCTTAGAGAAACCACCCTAAAACTGAATTCACTTGTACATCTATTTATTTTCAGGAATAATTTAGGCTCGTCATTGTGAATCCCTCACCAAACGAAGTAACAAGAGCTAAGACTTTGATGTCAAACTGTTGGGGAACAATTTTGTAACTGTTGACAGGACTCAAGGATTTGGGCACATTCTCCAGTTCAGTACTGTTGGTTTACAATGATGATAAATCTATGCTGGCATTAAAAGCTCAAAGTGAGTATTCTCATTAACAGCCAGTCTGATCTTTGATGTGCCCGTTTGCAGCTTTTGGAGACACTTGCTCATGCTCAGTGTTTGAACAAGTAAATGATGGTTGAATTCTGATTTATGGTGAATTTTCTCTTCATACAGTTAAACTTAAGAGTGTGGTGCAGGTTAAAAAAAAATACTGAATCTACATTTTGGGCTCACGATTACAACAAAAATACCCCCCAAAAAACAATAAAATAAATGAGTTACAGGCCCCCAGGGTGTAAATATGAAGGAAAAGGTGCCATGAGTGACATCACAAGTGGAGAATGTTCTGCTGGGGCTGACACACGGATGAAAAGTGTGACCGTCACCGAAAGGTGATTAATTTGCGTCCCTGTGACATCACTGCAGGGAGTTCCATGAAATGTAACAGTGCCCCCTGCTGGTTACTTGTATAAAACTTGTATAAGTACAGCTAAGTGATTTTTAAAAACCTTTTCCCACTCAAATCCAATTGCTATATACCCCTTCCACATATTAATGCAATGTGGCCTCCAACCTGCACCATGCTCTGAACTCCATGAGACAGTGTTTGAGAATCACTGCATGTTAAGAAGTGAGCAAAGAGGAGATGCAGGGAATGTGTCGATCCTGGTCTGACCCTTACATACAACATCACTGAATCTAAACAGAATATTTTTCTACGTGGTGACGTTTGCGCCATGATTGCACATCCAGATGTTTTGCCTCTAGTTGTCAAAACTCACGAGGGCTTAATAGCGATGTGTGATATTGTTTTGTACATTACAACCTTATATTTAAGGAATCTTTTGTTGTATCGATTGCCCACTATACCTCTATTTGTGACAGTAAATTTATTGTAAAACTTGAATTGTTTGTGAATAAAAGACTTACATTTTCATCCATTGTCCTTAATTTATTGTCACAGAGCAAAATGCAAACATTGAAACCACTCAACATGTTTGAAGCATGCAGTGGCAAAAAAAGTAGTCAAGTTTTATTATAAAAAAAATTAAATTAAAAAGTTGGGGTAACGAATAATTCAGA
The DNA here is from genome assembly GCF_964638095.1 of Poromitra crassiceps. Taxonomy (NCBI): domain Eukaryota; kingdom Metazoa; phylum Chordata; class Actinopteri; order Beryciformes; family Melamphaidae; genus Poromitra; species Poromitra crassiceps. The sequence goes on from NC_139650.1 coordinate 4,691,657, forward strand.
CAGTTTAACCGTCCCAGCATAGCTCAGTGTGTCTATGCTGCTGCTGCTGCTGTGGGCCTCCTGGTCTGTTCAGTTGGTCAGAGCCACCAGAGCTTCCACCACGTTCCCCATGTGTTCCCGCAGGCTGCGCTCCGCCACGCCCCGTGAGATCTCCAGCTCACACATCTAGAGCAGCAGATACACTCACATTAGGCTGAACCAAACCTAAATGTCTCTCAAAATCAAATAGTGGGAATCAGTTTGTTCTTACTAACTTAACTAAGAGGAAAACTAGCTTGTCAAATTTTGTCATAAACAAATGGGGGAAAAAAATGTGTGGTGGGGGGGGGGGGGGATTGGGCTACTAAAACTATTGTGAAACTTTAAAAAAAAGTTTAGTTTTTCGTGTATTTGAAGGTAAACAAGAATTAATTTTTGACAGAATTTGGAAGTGGTCCCAACTTTAAAAAATAGAACTAATTGATCATTATTCATTCATTATGTATTGTTTTCTGAAGATAGAAACATGATCTTAACATTAGTGTTAGTAAAGCAATGCCAAAAAACATCCCAGAATGACTTACAATTAGTTCGACGTCCTCTTTCTTGATGGTGACTTTGGCCAACTCTTTTTCTCTGAAACGACAGGGAGCAGACAGTAAGAAGCACAATATGACTGTTTAGTGAGACTGCATTCTACCTTCAGTGTAGTTAGGGCTGTGCGAGAATTCAATATTATTAGGATCATAACACAATGATGTTGTGATATCATGACACACAAGTCTGCTCTCTAAAACAACAAGTTAATTATGACAAGATGAAGTAAGGAATATTTTAAGGATTGTTTGAAAATATCTCCTTTCTTTTCTTTTACCTTTACCTGAAAGAAAAAACTATTCTTGTGACTATGGTGATACTGATTTCCAAATATGTTGCCCAGACTACTTTTGGTAGATAAATTGATAAATCAATAATTTAGTGATTCAGCAAACAAACCCATCACAGAGAAAAGTCTGCAATTCAGTGTGAGGCATTCAATACAATTTGTAATTTGCAGTTTAGAAACTTTGTAGATTGTCAGTCTCATGTTACCCTCAGGCACTTCTGACAGCTCGCCTGATGGCTCGCTGGGGAAGCGCCCTCTTACCTTACCGTCTTTAAACCTTGTGGAATCCTGTATTGGACGTTAAACTGACCTTATTTGTGCATTCTGAAGTTTTCGGTAGGGTCAGATGGAACAACCTTAACTTATGGGAATCCTAGTTGCTTCAAATAGTGAGTGTTTATTGTTTTAAAAGACAAAGTTTGACGGAAACCAGCTACTTGTTTGGGACCTGACGCCTACATTCCACTAGGTCCGTGTTCGGTCCGTCTGCGCTGCGGTACGGCATCGGAGCCGATACGTTTCCACTCTAATCATTGTGTCAACTCCCACCTACTCCGCTGCGTTGCGTGTCTACTCCGTCCCAGCTCCGACGATCCGGAGCTCTCCGAAAAAGATACGCAAGGGTTCTATTTTTCACGGATGACGGAGCAAAGCCGCAGCAAGTTGGGCGGAGCCAGGCATGAAATCAACAGGGCAGAGGTGTTTACAGCATTCAATATCAAGCCAGAGGACAAATATGTATGAGGAAAAGTTCATAATTGAAGTGGAAAACCACAAAATAATATATGACACAACACATCCTTTTTACAAGGACAACACCAAGCAAGTCCACCCCTCCTCTGCTCCTCCAGTTGGGAACAATGATCTTCTGCCTGTTTGTCGTTGTATTTATCCCACATACAAATTGTCTCGCTCGATTTTACAGTGATAACCTGTCGGTCTCGTCACTCTAGCTGTCTGGCGCAGCTGAGCCGTGACGTGCTCTACACGCAGCCAGTGAGTGTTGCCGCAGCACAGAGCACGGAGCAAAACCGGAGCTCAGCCGCAAAGCAACGCAATGCAACCAGTGGAATGCCGGCGTGACACCCGACGCATGCGCACTGGCATTATTTAATCTTCTACGGACATTTTAGCCACAGTCCCTGACCGCGATGCTGCGTAGCTCTCTGTCATTTTGACAGCAAAGACAGTCGGCAAGATGGAAAACGTGACAGTGACACACTGCTCAAATTGCCAACAACCTTTTGAAAAAGGCCCAAAAGGATACAATCGGCGGCAACTTTTAACATGCACTAGCCCCAGAACCTCACTAAATGATGCCTGTGCGCATGCGTTGGGTGTCAGGTCCCAAACAAGTAGCCGGTTTTTGTCAAACTTTGTCTTTTAAAACAATAACCGCTGCGCTGACTTTTTGAAGCAACCAGGATTCCAATAAGTTAAGGTTGTTCCATCTGACCTATCAATACAGATTTCCACAAGTTTTTATACACAGGGTTTTTATTTATACAGTAAGATAAGAGGGCGCTTCCCCAGCAAGCCATCAGGCGAGCTGTCAGAAGCGCCTGAGGGAGGGTCAAGTCTCATGCTGCTCTGACTGTAGCCCCATAGCGTGACGCCACTTACTGTACAGCAGTCGGCGCCACACAGCGTTAGAATCCTCAATAGGTGGGCAAGGCTGTTCAAAAAGCTCTCCTACCCGTATCCGACCTCCGATTGCAGATCCGAAGATATGATCGCCAGCCTAGTGAAGCCAGTAAGTTCGCCGGGGCGGTTAAATGATACTGCTGCGTGAAACAACCGTTTAAAAGCAGTCTTTGCCAAAGACTGCTTCTAAACGGTTGTTTCACGCCTTGCCCACCTATTGAGGATTCTAACGCTGTGTGGCACCAGTACAGTAAGTGGCGTCACGTTATGGCGCTACTCTGACAGCAGATGGTCACATTGCAGTGCCTGGCGTTTAGGTGTTACGGTAGAAATGAATGGTAACGTTATAGTACTTAAAATTAACACCAGTCAAATGACCTAGTAACAACACCCAGTTGACTATGTATTCATGTAAAGGCTGGTAGGTTACAACAACATTATAACAACATATAACATTCATCCTACCTCTCCTGTTTGGCTTTCTGTTCTCGCGATCTTCTGTCTCCAATCACTGACATGGCCTGAAACAGGAAATATCGTAAATCGTAAATAATCGTAGTGTGGGGCTCGCTCATAGGGCTCGCTGCTGGAATACAGTAGTGCAAAGTATCAGGAGTTATCAAGTATTGGTGGCTAAATACGTGCTATGTGAATTAACGTGATCCAATTTTCATGCAAAGGTCACAAGTCAACTGTTGTGATAAACGACAGAAACCATTAGCAAACAAAATAGTTGGTTGGTTTGATACTAGCAGCGATAATCTGACTAGTTCTACGGCCGCATGTTTGCTAGCTAGCGTTAGCCAGCCTCACCGTTTCTAAGTCGGAGCTGGAGATTTCCTTCTCCTCCGCATAGTCGGTGACTCTCTCCAGATCAGCGGCTCCGCTGTCATGTTTCCGAGGCTTTTCCACCGGCTTTCCAGTGCAGTTTTCTTCGGCTTCCAGGTCCAAATCGACGTCTCCCTCTGCCGCCATGTTTGCTGCTCCCGTGAGGCCGGAACAAAGAGAAAGAGAAGAACGTCGGAATGAAAATTGTGTAGCACCCAGCACCGGAAGCGCACAGACTTTAAAGGGACATCCGCCGAAGAACCCTGCATCCAAAGGTCGCATAAAAATCATGTGATTTTGGACAGTTCATTTACAAATTTGTGAAGAACAGATGGTCTCTGAAAAAGCTAGAAAAATACTCTCTGGAAAGCCTCTGATTGTGAGAGTCAGCCTTCGTTCTCTCTGTCTGAGTCTCAGACAAGTGCCTGCAAATTCCACTTGATTCAATTTTGTATCCTCATTGGAACGTTTTAAATAGACAATTATCTTATTAAATATATTTGTCTGAGATGAACAACTAGATATTTCAGACGAAAAAATAATAAAATAAACTTCACCTGTGTTTCAGCTGGCATGAGGGTGAGTAGATGACAGCATTTTCTTTTTGGGTAAACTATCCATATAAAAGGGAGCAAGTAGGCTTTGTCTGTTTCAATTTTTGTCCCACTGATGACATTGTGACATCATTATTGACCAAAAAGTCACTGATGACGTCATAGGCATTGTGACATCATCAGTGATGTCATAGGCATTGTGACATCAGTGACAGTGATGTCATCAGTGATGCGAAATTGATTGTGCGCTGAGCATGCCAATAGAGCAGGCGATTGTGTGCTGCACATGCCAATACAGCAGGCAAGGCCACGTAGCAGCCAAGCTGCGGGCGAGGCCACGCAGCAGCAGAACTGCGTGCGGCGAGCCTAGGGTTTCTGCCCCGAAGGTGCCCATAACACGGTTCACACGGTCATTTCTCGGTTGGAGACTCTGGAGATGAAGCGCCATGGGCACACCTTTTCTCCATCAAAATCCACGAAGGACCACGGGGACAGAACAGAAGGGCCTACACACACATCATCACTGGAGCCGACCCAGGGTAAAGTCTCTATCTAGTTTTGATGTCCACAAATATTAATTGACTGTTCCAGATGATATGTGTCAATGTGTGTAGCATGTTGGTTCCGTTTCATGGTGCGTTGTTCTTTCTTTTTTCTTCGAGAGCCTGAATACGACTATAACTAGATTATGTGGAATTGTCCGGATTACTAAATCACTGCACGCTCCTCCTAGTTCTATTTCCTGCACTTATAAGAGGTTTACTCCTCCTTTAATACAAGCCACTGGAACAGAGATTTCCACACTTTTACAGCCTCTTTATGTCTTCATGAGCGTCTTCAGTCCACCTGTCGTAATCAGATTAAGGCGACAGAGACCTGCTTCTGCCTTCACTCCTGACTCCTCCTGAACAGGTCGGACGTCAGGACGGTGCTCTCTGATCCCGCTGGCTGGCAGTGCGAGGGGATCATGTGTGCGAGTGGTCCTGAACGCCCGGGGAGATGATGGCCTCCTCGGGGCCTGTGAGGATCAACCCCTTCAGCCTGCTGTACGACCCTCCCCCCGCTGACTGTCTGTACGACCCTCCCCCCGCTGACTGGCTGTACGACCCTCCCCCCGCTGACTGGCTGTACGACCCGCCCCCCGCTGACTGTCTTGGAGCGTCTGGGAGGTGATGTCGCCGCACTGCCTCTGGGCCCAGGTCAGCCTCATCTTGTATTTTATTAATTTATGTACATACATTATATAGTGTACTTTATTGTTTTTGTGACATAAGATGTGTTTTGCGAACCTATACAAACAAAAAACTGTTATGAACGTCAACGTACACCTTTAAACAATACACCCCAAACAAACAAACAAACAAATAAATAAATAAAATAAAACCAGAACCTTAAAGAAAACCTAAACCAAGGGTAGGCTACTCAAACTTCTTTTTTATTTCCATCAGCTACAATGAGTGAAGTTTGATATGAGAAAATGTTTCAGGATCTAAAACATCAGCGGTAAACGTTTTGGTGTCCATCCCTCGGAATCAAAGAGCGAGCGAGGGCCTCCTTCTAGAGCCGCCATTTTGGCCCAAGAAGAGACGTAAAAAAAAATCGATATCCGTTTCGGATTGTGGCACAGAGTTGATATCTGTGTGGTTTCCATTAATAACCTGCCCTCTAATTAATTCCAACCATTATTATAGGAGCAGGGTGTGCACTCAGTCATGTCACAGTTAATGAATGGGCACATTGTGTTGCTATGGGAATGTCAGTGTTTGTTGCTTGGCGCTTTGAAAGCCTACTTTTCATTTGACGTGCGTTATGTTTTACTGAGCTTATTCTAAAATGATTTCAAAAATAATCTCAGTAAAGGAGAAAAAAAAACGTTTCCCAATGCTCAGAGAAAGTCTTAGCTGAATAATGTATGGGGTTATCTTTCTTTTCCTTTCCCCCCCTAAACCAGGCTTGGATTGGGTCCAACTGTTATTGCACAAGTCTATTGAAACCATAGATTGAATGCTTTCACTCAGGCTGCTAATTTGCATCCTCTAATTTGCTTTTGTTTGCCCCCTCTGGCACTGCCTCCTCTCCCACAAGGCAGCAGCAATGCTGGGCCAGTGAGAGAGGTGAGAGGGCCCCCAGGAATGCTGCTGGCCAGCGTAGGACTGGTGGGGCCGGACTGCCGGGAGCAAAACACGTGTTGATCACAGCCACTAATTGGTTTAGAAACGTCGATGTTGGACAGAATAATCCAAAGCGAGATTAAGGGTATTACATCCAACTGGGGTTTCCTCCGTCAGTCCTCAACCAACATGTATTTATAGGCCAGAGTGGATGTGGTTTGCATGAGATATTTATTTATTTATTTGATTTTTTTGGTGCATTTTTGCCTTTATTAGATATAGGACAGTAGGCAGACAGGAAAGGTAGGGATAGAGAGGGGGGGGATGACATGCGGCAAAAGGTCCACGGGTCGGATTCGAACCCGGGTCGGCCGCGCGAAGGACTAAAGGGCCTACTATGTCCACCGCCTGCGTTAGCTCCGTGCAGCCGCCTAAACACACCCACACTCATGTAATCTGTTAGATGCATGCGGGATCCGACAAAAATACAACAGGTGCGAGGGGTTTTCTCTGACCTGTACCGCATGTATTGCCAATCTATTAACATGGGCGAGAGTCTGTTCTGTTCCGGCCGTTTTACCGGATCCACACGGAGCCGTAACCCATCTGGTGTACATTGGATTTAAGCCTCTGTGGTACGCGTGAAGTGGACTTTATCGGTAAACTCCGTAGCTGTAATAGTTTGTGAATACATCAATTGTGAAATAGGATTTGTTGATGGGGGGAAAAATCACACCCAGGTGTTGACGTAAGCGGCGCAGGTTTTAGGAGCTGTCATCTGAGGTCGGCGCCTTCTCCTCCGCCCCCCTCTCCATATGCATAGGCTACTCCTGATTGGTCGATCCTCTCATGCTACAAACGGACACCTCGTGCTACAAATGTAGCATGTACCAGAGATGGGAAAAGTACACACATTCTTTAAGTAGAAGTATAGTTACTTGTCTAAATAAAGACTGTGGTGAAAGTAGAAGTACTGATTCAACTTGTTTAATCAAGTAAAAGTAAAAAAAATTACAGACTCTGAAATGTAATCAAGTATCAAAGTAAAAAGTATTTCTACTGGCTGTTAGAATTTCTGGGGTGGGGACTCTGGAGAGGAGACGATGAACCGAGCTCACACGGACACACTCCAATTAACGCTCTCCAAGTAGTAGGATTGGCTACAGGTGGTGTCTGCTGATGGCAGGGCTGGACTGCAATGTAATTCTACCGGTGCAATGGCCGGTGGGCCGCTCGCTAGTGGGCCGGTCAGGTTGGTGAAAAAGTATGTATTATGTATTTGAGAAAAAAAGAAAAAAAAAAAATTGGGGGGGAACTGAAATGTACCCAGGTCCGGGCCCGTGTGGCCCGGGCGGTTCCGCGACCCATGATTACACCTAAAACCCCTAGATCGGGTCATAACATGTGGCTTTATAAGTAAATCCCCAACCTATGCGAGTGTGAGCGAAGCGAGCGCGAGCTCGAAAAATTGGGCCGATTCGAAATTGTTGGCCTGTCTGACACATGGCAGGTAGCTTTTTTGGTCCCAGTCCAGCCCTGGCTGATGGTATATAATCTCTGCTCCTGGATTTGTTTGAAACACAGTCACTGAAGAACTAAATCTAGGAAATGAAAATAAATAAACTGACTCCCTTCAAGGTTCCAGTCAGTTTTGGTGGAGCACAAAGTCCTTCATTGAGGTAGTGGTAGGGAGTGGACTTGGTTCAGGCGATGGGTGCTGCCCAGCACTTGGCGGATCCGGATGCGACACGCGTGGGCCAGACTACGAGGATATCTCTTGGCCTCCAGAAAGACAGTAACTGGGTTTCCATCCACCTCTGGATATTCGCATTTACCCAAAATGCGAATATAAACTTGAATGGAAACACCAGAAATTCGAATAAAGGTCGAAATATCGCATAAATGTTTTTACGCTTGGAGGGGGTGGATTTATCAGCGTATCGACAGTAGGAAGATGCGAACTTTTGCAATGGAAACAGATTTTGCGAATTAACGATGACGTACCAGATGTGACTTCACTTCCGCTTCATGCTACTCCAGGGGGAAATGGTGGTGATTAGCGCCAGGCAGTCTGAATGAAATTGAATGTAACGTTCGCAATTCTATGTATTAAATTCTAAAAAACGACCCTCAACATTTGGGAAGGCTAAGCCACACAACTACCGTAGTTCGTTATAATCTAACATCATGCTTTGAAGGCGACTTTACGACGATGAGGACGGTGATCATCACCATCACCGGGTGATGACTCAATCAAAGCAGGTCTCCGCTGATAGAGATCTCTTACAGGCACACAGGCACGTTACGACTGCTCAACCTGCCGACTCCCAAAACTCGCTAAACAAAACTGAATGGAAACATGCATAAATTCGCATTTTATTTTGCGGATTTTCACAAAATTCGCTTGAATTATGCGATACATTTGGATGGAAACCCAGTTAATGAGAGCCTCAGGATCCGCCCTCTCCTCCAGCTGTGCCTGCTCTGCTGTCACCAGGGTCGGCTCGGCGCCGCGGTCCAGCAGCAGCTGGACGAAGACCGTGTTGCACGTGTTCTGCAGCACCACCTCCAGCAGGAGAGAAGCCACGTCACGGGTCAGAACGCCAGCGGCCTGGAGCAGCAGGCGAAAGCAGTCCAGGTGGTTGTATTCAGCACTGATGTAGAGAGGGGTGTAATAGCTGTATATGCTTCCGTTAGAGTTGGCCTCGGCTTCCAGGAGGATCCGGACACAGATCAGGTGACCGTAGTACACGGCATAGGAGAGAGGCGTGCAGTCCTTTGATAGAGTGGCAGGACTTTCTGCTATCACCCACCATGGCCAACTATCTGTGCATTGGTGGTATAGTGGTGAGCATAGCTGCCTTCCAAGCAGTTGACCCGGGTTCGATTCCCGGCCAATGCACTCTTTTGCCTCATCTTTTCAACACAGACAGATGAAGCCAATGCTCCACAAGACCAGCTTGACACCCAATGACTGGTGTTTGTGCTTGAAGAAAAGAACACAGGAGGAAGCAGAAACAAAAAGACAGTCCATTGCATGTCTTGCAATAGACCCAAACCTCGACTGTGACTTCTTTATTTCAACTGGCATTTGCAGAGGAGTTTCACTGAGGGAATATGAGAACTTCCATCATGAGGTGTGTCCACGTGCTCCCTCTGTTTAAGAAATAACAGATCACGATGAGGATGGGATTCGAACCCACGCGTGCAGAGCACAATGGATTAGCAATCCATCGCCTTAACCACTAATATCCTCGTCCTGCATGTTCTTTCATGGGCTGCCATGTCCAGCAACAGTATATAGCCAGTATCCTCTGAGTACAGCACATTCACTGCTTTGCTCAGAATATGATTCTAAATCAGATTCAGAATCAGAATAACTTTATTGATCCCTGAGGGGAAATTGGGACATGCTACAGTCAGGCATCAGTAAAGGAGCAGGGCTGAAGCTGTGCCGTGACCCGGATTCGAACCGGGGTTGCTGCGACCACAACGCAGAGTACTAACCACTATACGATCACGGCTAGCCACCTTTCAACATCAAGGTCGAGCTAGCCAGGAGTCGAACCTGGAATCTTCTGATCCGTAGTCAGACGCGTTATCCATTGCGCCACTAGCCCTGGTGTGACAGATGATATAGGGAGCACACTCACACCTCCAATCAGCCGTCTGGTTTTCTGGAGAGATTCATACAGTGCACGTGCATACAACATTTAGGACAGGTTTTTATGACAGTGTTGACAATCGCATTTTGCTGCAATAAAAACGATTGAAGTGAGAAGAACAGACTGGAAACTTTATCTCATTCGATAAAATAGATGTTGACAGTGTTTTTGTTTTTTTTCCTTTGGGGACATCATTTGCAATTGAACAAAGGTAATAAATCACAATTTATCACAATATCGCAATGCTCAATATATCGCAATACTAGCATATCGCAATACAAGCCCGGGTTAACCCTACTAAAGTCGGGGTGATCCCAATTCTGAATTTGCCTGTGTGAATCCTTACCCCGGGGGTAAACAGTCATGTCTGTGGTCACTTTACTGTAACAAAACAGTTGTATTCCTTATGTCACTTCCAGTTCTTCTCAACTGATTTGCTGTGATTGGAACTAGTTTCTGTGGGTTAAATTCTGTGGATTACCAGCTATTTTCTGGGATAAATTCCCATTCAATCCCACGGTACCTAAATGCAGCATGTTCGCGTCAGGCCAGGACAGGGCTGTAATGAAGGCAACAGCAGGGCTTTATCATTCCATTTGGCATATTAAGCATAATTAGAAAAATGGTTTATGAAGGATAACGTGTGTTACCAGGTCAAAATGCGGTCCAGTCACTAAACACAGCAGTTTAATTTCCCTGTTTTGGCACAGCCCTCTGTGGCGACGGAGAGGAGCCGCAGAGTGGTACACACAGGGGTGTGGCTAGTAATGTCCCGTCCGGGCTAGCGAGTGGGAGTGAAGGTCACCTCGGCTGAGAGGAGGGATTATCCAGGTCGCACCGCTAACCCAAATCTAATCTGACCCTGTGTTCATGCACCCAGCCAGTCGCACACCACAGAGCTGATGAAGACATAGTTTCATCTTTTTTAGCCCACCTCTGCTGTGCTTTAAAGTAATAATCGGCAACATTTATTTGACATAAATGTCCATTGTGCGTGCTATTTTCTATCACCAATTGATACTATAAAATAATGATTCATCCTAGCTCAGTAATTAACTTTAGAATTGAATTCAACGTGCACTTTCACTGTTCAAAGCAGTTTTGTTTGATTTTTAAAGTGATATGAAAAAATATGAACTACAATAACCCCATTTAAACCCCTCAGTTGAGAACCTGTTGGTCTTTTGTTGGACCCCCAAAATTCATTGTCCTGTAATATGTTAAGCTGTGAGCAAATTTCCAAATACTTCCTCCCGGTGCTGCTGATCACCCAGTCCACCCTGGGCACTGCCATGTTTCTGGGTAGGCCTACTTCTGCAGATACATGGTGGGATTATGGACGTAGCCTCTTTCTCTGAGTAGCAAACAAGGAGACGCTCAGAGCCGGGTGAGACATGGCCGATGGGAGAGGGTGAGGTGTCATCCAGAAATCACTGTGGTGTCCTAGGCTGGAATAGAGAGGCAAAGTGAACGTCACTTCCTGCTTCAGCACTGTACCAGAGATTTTCATCCGCCATGTATTTTCCTGTAGACATTTCGTAAAATGCTTGTAAAAAATAATTTTACTTCGTCAAACCAAACGGTTCAGCTATATTTAGAATCCGGAGAGACCATTTGACTAGGACCAAAACAAAAAAATAACTACGGTACATAGAAAAAATATTTTCTTTAAATCCGCAATTTTTGGGGGGTTTTGGTCTGAGTGAAATGTGATGCGGTCTCCCCTGTTTCTAAATATATCTGAACCGTTTGGTTTGAAGAAGTAAAACTATTTTTTATAAGCATTTTAGGAAATGTCTATGGGAAAATAGATGGCAGATGAAAATCTCTGGTACAGTGCTGAAGCAGGAAGTGACGTTCCACTTTGGCTCTCTATAGTACTGCATCGTGTGTGTGTGTGTGTGTGTTGCTGGTGCAGCGGAGTGGAGAGGTAGTGAGTGAGGGTGCTGCTGGGTGGAGGAGGGGGGAAGGGAGGGACAGATGGACGGACACATGGTCCCTGTCGTGCTCCTCCTCACCCCCACCCCCACCCCCACCCCCACCCCACCTCCCTCCTCCTCCCACACAGGCTCTGCCTAATCTGAGCAGGGGAGAGCCGGGGGGGAGGATGAGGATGAGGGGAGGGCATTGGGTATTCACCACCACCACCTCTCCTTCTTTGCTGGCAGTGCCCAACACCGCCGCACACAGAGCCAAAGCACACAGGGCACGGGGCAAAAAAACAACTTCTTCTTCTGCAGTGAAGCGGGCCTGAGAGTTGCAGCAGTTGACTTGGTGCTGCTCATGCTGGGATTGCGGGTCGCTCCGGTCGGACGAGCTTTACTGGTAATCCAGCTGACGGGGCGTAGTAAGGAGCGCAGGAACCACCCGCTGGACTGAGCGCTTGCCACTGGGGTTGGATCGGCACCAGGTTTTCCTAGCAGGAACGTTGGGGCCTGTTGCTACAGAAGTTTGGGTCGTGGTGCCGTTGAGGATGTGAGGGGATGAGGATGCCCTCTCTGCAGGCGCTTTGGTAAAAACCCAGTTCTGGGCTGCATGGGAGTTCCTGGACAAATGTAGTGGCATGGTAGCGAAGGAGAAGCAGGTCAGTGGCGGTGGCACAATGCCGGCCTCTCAGCGGATGAACCACGATGGAGCTTACAACTACTTCCTCAACATGGTGGCCTATCAGGTGAGGCTGCGTGGACCATCGGCTCAGGCAGCTGGATGGCGAAGGAGTGCAATTGGGAGTCAGTGTGTTTTTTTTTTTTTTGATTTTATATTTAAAGTTTTCTAGTTCAGTGTAAGTTTGATACTGATGGTTGTGCATATCTATAAAACATCATAGCTAATGTTGATGTCATGGTCTCAGTTTCTCCTTGAATAGAATGTGTTTTACACAATGCAACTGTTCTTTGGAGTCAATGGTGCTGTTTTCTTGACAGGTGATGATGAAGTCCAAAGTCGTATGTCTAATAATCACTGTGGGATCACCGGTACATTAGTAACAGTGTTGGGCAAGTTACTTTCAAAATGTAATATACTACATATTACTAGTTACTTTCATTTGAAAGTAATAAGTTACTTTACAATATTGCTGTCTGTGTAGAGTAACTCGTTACTTATTGCACTACTTTTGCATTACTTTTACCAAAACAACAGCAGCAGCAGAATGACATCGCTGCCCCGGAACCATCCCGAAAAATAATTTCAACCGCCTTGAAGTCAGTGTAAACAATCCAAAATTCTAAATGTTATTCTTTTCCTTTGTTATTCTCATCTATAGTAGTTATTTGCATAAAAACAAATTAGGAAATGATTGTATCTTTTTTAAATATGTGCTTTGATTTATTAAAATGTAACACAAATTTGTAACTTGAGTTACTTGACAAAGTAACTGGTATAATATCACTGGAATCCAATAAGTAATAAGTTATATTACTGAGTTACTGCTAAAAGTAATATATTACATGTAATATGTTACTTTTGTAATGAGTTACCCCCAACACTGATTAGTAATTACATTGTAATAGGCACTAGTAGTGCTTCTGAAATCATCAGAACTGGCAGTGGCTGTCTGAGATTCAGCACTGACTGCTATAAGATGCCTGCTGAATTAACCCCATTCAATGTAAAGATCTTCTATAAACCTCGTAACTCCAATTTTGTTGATTTTTATGTTTTACCTTTTCAAAATTATTAGTTACACTCAAAAAATGCAAAATCCAATGTAAAAACTATGCAGTTTAGGAATTGAGAGAGAGAGAGAGAGATCTGGGATGTTAAGATAAAATATGCTACTTGTCACACACTTCTGCACCTCTGGACACTGGGTCTCATAGCTACACACACAGTACATTTTCCACTCTTCATAAGTGTTGATTTTTCAGTGACAGTTATTTGGAATTGTCAAGTGTTGATTAGAGAGTTGTTAGAGCTGATCTGGCTCTGGAGTGGCTGTTCAACTCTATCTAAAGTATTAATTTACTCTGATGGCTGTGGGCTGATAGAAACACTGGCCTCTAGTGGCGAGTTAAACTTAACCTGATGATTTTGCTGTGTACGAGACAGCAGTGTACGTTGACAGATATAAATTGAACATATTATACATTAGCAGCTAGCTCACAGCCTGTAATGAGATCACACAGGCTGTGAGCTAGCTGGAGGCGGTTCAGTCAATCTCCCTGCATATTATGAAGAAACTTTACAGAATGCATGAAGTGTAACTGAAGAGAGCACAGGCCTGGCAGACAACAATACAATTAGGACCAAGAGGGAAAATGGCAGCAGCATGTGAAGCTGCACTGTTGACCAGCTGATCGTTGAGTATTGACAGTGTCAGTGGGGGTTGCAGGGTACCAGTTGACCCAATAACAATAAATATTATACAACAATACAATACAATACAATACAATACAATACAATAATAATATATTTTTAAAATAAACAATCAGAAGTCCATGCCCTTCATCGACCACCATGTGTTTTATAACTCCTCTACAGCAGATAGACAGTTGGTTATGAGGCCCGGCCATTACCAACCGGACTGGCTGGTTGCTATGTGATTGTGAATGGAGATTCTAGTGTAAAGAACTAAAAGAAACAAGCGCGACTTCGCAATAGCTGCGAGCGGATGTGCGACGTCAGTCAGAGTGTGACATCATCCAGAATCAGAATCACTTTTACTGCCACAATTATGCAAGATTACATACAGGGAATTTGTCTTAGTGTAAGTATGCAGCGTATAGCAGTCATATCAATATTCAGAGATGAAAAGAAAATAACAACATTGCAAGTGCAGTCCAATATATACAATATATCCAGACCATTGTGATGTCATCCACTCCATTGTGGAATTTGGCCACCCCCCCTTCCCAGTCCCCACGCCCCCTTTTAGCCAATTTGGCATGAACAAAAACACACACCTTCACACCTTCACACACACACACACACACACACACACACACTTGACCTCCATGCCAAATGTCAGCCTCCTAGGGTGGAAACTGTGCCCGCTAAATGCTGGACTTTTTGTGGTCCGACCGACCGACAGAGTGACTTTATAGAGCTGCTGGCCAGGCTGGCCGCAGCTAAAAATGATTTATGAACACATGAATCTTTCTACACTCCATTTAGTTAACAAATAAGAGAGAAAACAAAACATGGCAGGATGTGTTGGATCTGCTGTTGCTCTTGTGAAAAGCTGGCAGGAAAATCAATTTGCCAACACTTTAATCATTCAAAAAGGAGCTCCCATAGAGCAGCCTACAAGATGAAGTCTGTTGGATCGTTGGTACCCGAAGCATTCGAGGCCTGCAGGATTAGTCTCCAGATTAGCTTTGTGAATGAACATTTATCAGTTCTTCAGTTCATGATGCCATTCACAAAGAACTAGGGGTGTCACGATACATTCAGTTCATGGTACGATACGATACACGATATTGAGTTCACGATAACGATACGATACAATATTTTAACAATATCTTTTTGCGATCGATTTGTAAATTGAGGGGGCATCCTCCACGCTAATTTGAGTAATTTCACCATTTTCATCCTCCGTGTCTGTAACGTCCCTCGTCTGTTCAAACAAAGCAATGAAAAGGAGAGCGAGCACGCAATCAGATGCAGATCAGTGCCACCATGTTCAGCTTCTTTTTCTCGCGATATGAGATTTCATCTCAACGATACATATTGTCACGTTTTGATATCAGATATTGTGGGACGATATATTGTGACATCCCTACAAAGAACCTGTTGGGTATCTCTCCTGTCCTGTCACAAGTATTCCTCAAAGGTCATTCTTCACACTGTCAGTCTTCATACCACCGTTTTCATAACACCCTTTTCTTGTGAATTGAGTACCGGAGGAAGGAGTCGGGAAGACCCGGATGTTAGCACGTCGGGTTCCCTCGTCTCAGAAAGTCAATGGGAGTTTTGTATGGGGATTTTGGTTAAACGGCCGGTTCCAGCACTTTCACAGTGTGTTTGCTGCCTGGGACGCTGATCTCCTCTCTCTCTGGCTCCCCCTGCAGGCGTGCTGCTGCTGTGGCCCGGCCCCGTGCGCGCTCTGCTGCGCCTTCTGTCCGCCCGTCAAGTCGTCGTCCAGCACGCGCTGCATGTACACCCTCTTCCACGTCATGGCCTGTGCCGTCTCCTGCCTCATGCTGTCCCGCACCGTCTCCGAGCTCGTCAGGGAAAATGTGAGTAACCTGTCCCCTCGGGACACCTGTCCCCTCATGGCACCTGTCTCCTCATGACACCTGTCTCCTCATGACACCTGTCCCCTCAGGACACCTGTCTCCTCATGACACCTGTCTCCTCATGACACCTGTCTCCTCCCCTCATGACACCTGTCCCCTCATGACACCTGTCCCCTCATGACACCTGTCTCCTCATGACACCTGTCCCCTCATGACACCTGTCCCCTCATGACACCTGTCCCCTCATGGCACCTGTCCCCTCATGACACCTGTCTCCTCATGACACCTGTCTCCTCCCCTCATGACACCTGTCCTCTCATGACACCTGTCTCCTCATGACACCTGTCCCCTCATGACACCTGTCTCCTCATGACACCTGCTGAGAGGGTCACTTACACTGGGGCAGTGGGGAAATACTGTATACTGCGCTGATGGATTAACTGTCAGTAGCACTTAAGTCACACAAGTTGTTGCACAGAGATGTGATTATTGTCAGGGGCTGACGGGCCGGTGAGCCTGCATGGCTGAGGGCCTGTGTGTCTGATACTGCCTCTATGATTCTGATGAGAACATGCATACCCAGAGAGATGCTGCCTTCAAGTGCTGCTGGGAATGTGACGATTACAAGTGGGATACACATATGTAAGCCAACCAAGTTGTAAATGTGTCTGGGAGAACTGGGAGTTTCCATGAGAGCTGAGTTGCGACAGACACACTCAGAAGTCAGGGCTTACGTGGAGCACTTGAAAAAGGCAAGAGTGATGTTCTTTTAAGTCACATTTAGTAAATAGTAATCCCTGTGCCTCGGATCCGTGTATACAGGATAATCTACACAGTTTTTTTTATGCCTCATTATGGCGTTATGTTTTCAGGGTGACTGTCCGTCCGGACGTACGTACCATGCTCGTTAACGCAATATCTCAGGAACGCCTTGACAGAATTTCTGGCTAAACGTCCACTGATTAGATTTTGGTGGTCAAATTTGACTCAAACATCCACTTGGACTCAATGAGGAACTGAATCGATTTTGGTCGTCAAAGTTCAAGGTCACTGCGACCTCTCATCCGCACATTCCATACTCGTTAATGCAAATATCTCAGGAAGGCCTTGAGGGAATTTCCTCAAATTTGACTCAAACATCCACTTGGACTCAAGGATGAATTGATTAGATTTTGATGGTCAAAGGTCAAGGTCACTGTGACCTCACGTCCATCCCATTCTCATGAATGCGATATATCACGAACCCCCGGAAGGAATTACATTACAAGTGCTGTCACTTTAACTTTTATGTGGGGTTAGATGATGTACTTTCTGACAGTCAGTGTACTACAGTACATGCAGTAGAATGCAGCCAGCATGAGCCGTGTCAGTGAAGTGCTGTGAACAGGGTCATGAGCAAAAATGTGTAAAAAAAAACTACGGTACTCCTCTGGATTAGAAAACATTTGAAATAACCGCCTCGCCTTTTTTAATGACAGAAAAAAACATAAAATGCTACCATACTGCTCACCTGGCGTAATCCAAGTCTCCACAAACCCTGATATGCCAAGGTGACTTGAAAATACATAATTTACACCCTGTTTTTAGCTTGTTTAGCCTGTTTTAATCTTCACTGGCTACAGTAGCTGCTCTCCATACATTATTCGCCCACATGACTACAGTGAATTCGGCTAAAATTAGGATGTAAATGATGTATGTTTAAGTCACCTTGGCATATCAGGGCTTGTGGAGACTTGGATTACGCCAGGTGAGCAGTATGGAAGCATTTTATGTGTTTTTCTGTCATTAAAAAAGGCGAGGCGGTTATTTCAAATGTTTTCTAATCCAGAGGAATACCAACAATAGGCATCCTCTTAATCACTCAGACAGACAGACAGACAGTCAGAGAGACAGACAGACAGTCAGAGAGACAGACAGACAGACAGACAGACAGACAGACAGACAGTCAGAGAGACAGACAGACAGTCAGAGAGACAACAAACAGACAGACAGACAGACAGACAGACAGACAGACAGACAGACAGACAGACAGTCAGAGAGACAGACAGACAGTCAGAGAGACAGACAGACAGACAGACAGACAGTCAGACAGTCAGAGAGACAGACAGACAGACAGTCAGAGAGACAACAAACAGACAGACAGACAGACAGACAGTCAGAGAGACAGACAGACAGTCAGAGAGACAGACAGACAGACAGACAGACAGACAGACAGACAGACAGACAGACAGACAGACAGTCAGAGAGACAGACAGACAGACAGACAGACAGACAGTCAGAGAGACAGACAGGCAGACAGACAGACAGACAGACAGACAGACAGTCAGAGAGACAGACAGACAGACAGACAGACAGACAGACAGACAGACAGTCAGACAGACAGACAGTCAGACAGACAGACAGACAGACAGACAGTCAGACAGACAGTCAGAGAGACAGACAGACAGACAGACAGTCAGACAGACAGACATTCAGACAGACAGACAGACAGACAGACAGACAGACAGTCAGACAGTCAGAGAGACAGACAGACAGACAGACAGGCAGTCAGAGAGACAGAGAGACAGACAGACAGACAGACAGACAGACAGTCAGACAGACAGACAGACAGTCAGAGAGACAGACAGACAGACAGACAGACAGACAGTCAGAGAGTCAGACAGACAGACAGACAGACAGACAGACAGAGAATCAGACAGACAGACAGACAGACAGACAGGCAGTCAGACAGACAGACAGACAGACAGTCAGAGAGTCAGACAGACAGACAGACAGACAGAGAGACAGTCAGAGAGTCAGACAGACAGACAGACAGACAGACAGACAGACAGACAGACAGTCAGACAGACAGACAGACAGACAGACAGACAGACAGACAGACAGACAGTCAGACAGACAGACAGACAGACAGACAGACAGACAGTCAGAGAGTCAGACAGACAGACAGACAGACAGTCAGAGAGTCAGACAGACAGACAGACAGACAGTCAGACAGACAGACAGACAGACAGACAGACAGACAGACACAGACAGACAGACAGACAGACAGACAGACAGACAGACAGACAGACAGACACAGACAGACAGACAGACAGACACAGACAGACAGACAGACAGACAGACAGACAGACAGACAGACAGACAGACAGACACAGACAGACAGACAGACAGACAGACAGACAGACAGACAGACAGACAGACAGACAGACACACACATGGATAATGTTGTGGATAAAACACTCTGCGTGTGTTTCAGGTGCCTTTCTTCAACATGGTGTGTGACCAGGCACATGGTGGAGGCCACTGTGATATGCTGGTGGGATACTCGGCGGTCTACAGAGTCTGCTTCGGTACCGCCTGCTTCTACCTGATGATGGCGCTCTTCCTCATAGATGTGAAATCCAGCCAGGACTTCAGAGCGCTCATACACAACGGGTCAGTGTCGCAGATTCGGATAAATACACAATAAAGCCTGGCAATCTGGAATCAAGAGACTGATGACAGTCTGGGTATCGTTTGGATTTTAACTATTCCGATTCTGATTCCGATTCTGATTCCGATGCTGGTTCTTAACGATTCTCAATTCTGATTCTTTGAAGGGCGAGGTCAAATGGTCACATGGTTATTTCACAGATATTTCTTTAACCATTACCCAAGTCATATTCAGTCATAGTCATATTATCATAGCATTGCTTGTCATTTATTATGTCTTTTATTATGAACTTTTGTAAACATCAACAGTATAATATTTATTTGTTATACAATTTTAAAATTCCCCAAATCTTTAAATTAAATAAAAGGAGTAAAAAAGAGAAAAAAAGAGTAAAAAACCTCCACCAACACTGAGTACCCTAATTCTCCAACCTGCAAAGCTGCAGCCTCCCTAAGGGTTTAAATTGGAGTAACATTTATTTTCTTGATTTGATTCCCCAACAAAAATGCATGTGAATGCACCACTCTTTAGCAGCTGACTTGAAAGTCCAGACCTACCTACCTACCAGCACTAGATCAATGCATTTCAAAACAAAATCATCTAATGGCCGAAATCCCAGATCTGGAAAATGTCCAAAACCTTAATTGATTATTGGGCCAATGGTGATTTGTCTGCCAAATCTGCTTGTAACCTTTCTGGAGAAATCAGGCAGCGGTGAAAACATGACCTCCTTCCAACTTCATTAGCAGAGAACTTAAATCCCTAGATCTCCAACCGTACAAGCGACTATGATGCCATTTACACCTGGCGTTAACATGTGTTTTCTGTGATCAGATTGCAATCAGATTGTGTTATATCACTTGAAAGTACAGGTGTAAACACCCCCAAAACGCATTGAAGAAGGATTGCAATCTGATCGGCCAAACCACCTCCGGAGGTGGTCAGGGATGCATTGTTTACACAATTGAACACAAGTGTAAATGCAATGTGTCCTCTCAATCTGGATACAGCAACTTTATGCGGATTGAGAGGACAACCATTTCTGCAATCTGATTGCAATCAGATTGCAGAAACCACATGTTAACGCCAGGTGTAAATGGAATCAGGCTGAAGTGATAAAATACAATCTGATTGCAATCTGATGGCAGAAACCACATGTTAACGCCAGGTGTAAATGGCCCATATTTCTAGTCTCTGCTCAAGCATGGACTTAATCCCCACCTAGAAAAATAATGTATCCACCTTGGTATATCTGTAAATAGCTCACTCCTGCCTATAGGGGGTGACGTGTTTTCCCTCTCTCACCTCACCTGGCCCGGTTGTCTATTTTAAGCTCCTCATTGTCACACTTTCCATGGCAGCAGTGTGGATTAGAGAGGTCTGGATTAGGATTTGACCGGCTAGATTGCTGCTCCTCATTGGCAATAATCTACTCATAAGAGTCTTATTAGGGCCTGGGTGAAAGGCCCGCGTCTTTGGCTAAGGTTACAATAGGGTCAGTTAGGGGTCAGTTAGGCGTCAGTTAGGGGCCAGGGGACGTCCCTGTCCCCCGCTGACATCTAGTGTATTTATCCAACAAGAGCTGTCTTTATGACTGCCACATAGATTCATATGAACAAGGTGGTTTTCGCCCCGACAGCAACGATGCTTGTGCTGTAGGCCTCCATGTGTGTGCTATTCACCTTATTCACCACGCCCACTTTTTCTCTCTTCCGCGTTCAACGCAAACGTATTTGTTCTTCCGGTTCAGTGCTAGTTGCCTTCTGTGGCTAATATTAGCCACTAGTTAGTTATGTTATATGGCAGTAAAATGCCACTGAATGACCAAATTGATAGAACTTTTAACCATTTCGAGTAACACTGTTTCCATACGGATCACCAGCGTTAGTTTGTTGTTTATAACGTGGCTATATTCATAACGTTTCTATCTCGGATGCGTTATTTCGAATCGCACATAGGTTACACCAAACCACACATAGGTTACGCCTCGAATCGCACGCAACCTATGTGGGTTTCAGGACGCAACAGCCTCGACTCCACTAACGTCATCTTAAGAGCACAATATTCCTGGAATGCAAGTTTAACTAAACAGTTACATGTCCTCTGCATTCTACATAAAATTAAGATATTACGGGTTGTTTTATTTTGTATGTTACATATGTATTGGCCAAGATATGTTAGTTTATGGGGGAGTAATTTTGCCACTTTAGGAGCGGAGTGTGCGCGGCCATTTTGCCTGCGGGGTTTTTGGCAAGTCAAAACGGAAATACTATTACGAAATGACGTAATGCGGAAGCGTCCATGTGTGGGCAAAGAATAAGCAAGTTTTCCAGTGATTAATAAAAGTTCTAATATTAAAATATTGATTTTCTCACTGGCAATAATTTGGAGTTGACAAGACAGTTCGTCCACTCATTCAGCTGCTATGGCTCTGGGTTGACTGTTCAAAACTATCTAAAAGTAAATGAATTCTGATGGAGGTGGACTGATAGAAACACACTGTGACATTGTGTTGATTTCTACACTTTGAACCTAGCTCCGTCTATTTTTGCTGTGTTGCTGTGATGCAGGTTCTGGTTCCTGAAGTTCATCACTCTTCTTGGGATGTGCACAGCTGCCTTCTTCATCCCGACAGAGTCCTTCCTGCATGGTGAGTGAGCAGAGGTCGTTGTCAAGTCTGTAGGCTCAGGAGCGAACGCACCTCCCTCTGACACCTGCTAGAGGGCAGCGGAGAACCAATTATGAAAAGTCTCTGAAGGTTTGATTCCCTGCAGTGAATTATTACACCATAAATCTCTGCAGCTGGACTTCACTTTGTTTGGCAACTGTAAGTCTCATCGTG
>NC_139650.1:4715977-4740977 GCF_964638095.1 Poromitra crassiceps
TTATCTCCTTAAGGTAGAAATATTAGCATATCCACCAATCTTATTATCTGAGGAAATTGGCTCATTAAGTCGGCCGGCTCCCCGTGCGCCCACCTTGTTCTGCATTGTCCATATTTCATCAGTGAGTTTGGCTGCTGAGGGGCATTCTGACTGACAGGAGGCACCCAGGACGCGGAGCGCCGGGTGCCCGGGACGCGGCGCGGGGGACCCAAGGGACGCGGCGCGGGGGACCCGGGGACGCGGCGCGGGGGGACCGTCCCGGGCCGGCGCATAGGCTGACGCGACTGCGCTTCTTAACGTATCCTTTACGCCGCTGAACTCCAGATCTCCCGAACAGGCTCTCCCCAGAGACCACAGGCCAGGCTGAGACATGTCCTATGGCTGCTGTTAGCCTGTTAGCCTGTAGCTGTAGCCTGTTAGCCTGTTAGCCTGCCAGAACTCGCTTTGTGATTACAGGAAGTCGGAGCATTTAGGTGGTAATTTTGGTTGGAGATGATTTGGTCCAATATTGCCGGCGGCGGCGAGAGAAAAGTTGGCCGCGCGCGGTAGTTTGACCTTCCTCCCGTTCGGCTCTGCGCGGCCTGGCTGTGAGGCAGACATGTCTGTGTGTGACCCCGACCTGGGGATGTGGGTTAACCCCTGGACAGAGACAGTGTGCAAAGCCCCCCTGGACAGAGACAGTGGGCAAAGCCCCCTGGACAGAGACAGTGTTCAAAGCCGCAATTTACAGTCTTAAAGAGCAAAGCATACATTTGCTTAGTAATGGAAAGACATGCAGCCTTTCCAAATGACATTTCCTGTGCTATTTAGATATTAATGAGATGCTGGAGAATAGCCCAGGCCTCTAATCTGCAACCATTTAATCCCTGGAATGAAACCTGACACCCGTGGAGGGCTAATGAAATCATCCTTTTTAATCCAGGGGAAATGTCCTCCATAAGCCAGCAGCTTTAGAGAAGCGCAGGACGCACAGCTAGTGCCCTGCACCGACCACAGGGACACACAGCTAGTGCCCTGCACCGACACAGGACGCACAGCTAGTGCCCTGCACTGACACAGGACACACAGCTAGTGCCCTGCACTGACACAGGACACACAGCTAGTGCCCTGCACCGACACAGGACACACAGCTAGTGCCCTGCACCGACACAGGACACACAGCTAGTGCCCTGCACTGACACAGGACACACAGCTAGTGCCCTGCACTGACACAGGACACACAGCTAGTGCCCTGCACTGACACAGGACACACAGCTAGTGCCCTGCACCGACACAGGACGCACAGCTAGTGCCCTGCACTGACACAGGACGCACAGCTAGTGCCCTGCACTGACACAGGACACACAGCTAGTGCCCTGCACCGACACAGGACACACAGCTAGTGCCCTGCACTGACACAGGACACACAGCTAGTGCCCTGCACCGACACAGGACACACAGCTAGTGCCCTGCACTGACACAGGACACACAGCTAGTGCCCTGCACTGACACAGGACACACAGCTAGTGCCCTGCACCGACACAGGACACACAGCTAGTGCCCTGCACCGACACAGGACACACAGCTAGTGCCCTGCACTGACACAGGACACACAGCTAGTGCCCTGCACTGACACAGGACACACAGCTAGTGCCCTGCACTGACACAGGACGCACAGCTAGTGCCCTGTACTGACACAGGACACACAGCTAGTGCCCTGCACTGACACAGGACACACAGCTAGTGCCCTGCACCGACACAGGACACACAGCTAGTGCCCTGCACTGACACAGGACACACAGCTAGTGCCCTGCACTGACACAGGACACACAGCTAGTGCCCTGCACTGCAGACAGCACAGCTCGAGATGAGGCTGTGCGGCACAGGGGTGGAGGAGTGGATCAGGCAGACCAAACACAACGCTCAAAGACATGACGAAGTGGAAGATGGATGGATATTAAAAGTACAGAAGAACAGAGGGACAGACAGAAGTAGTGGAAAATGTGGTGATGAGTAAACGGCTGCTAAAGTACAGTCAGTCCGGCTGTGGTCAGAGATGAGCCACTGAGAGACCATGTGGTGTCAGTTAGTGGTGTAGTGGTGCCTGGAGAGGTGGGCATACTCTGACCTTACTGTGTTACTCTATAATAAACAGTGACATGTAAGACTATATATTGCATATTTAGGTCACCCAAAAACCAGCCAGTAGTATTTGCACATATTTTTATTTATCCTTTATTTAACCAGCATAATCACCTTGAGATTTCCATCTCTTTTTCAAGTCCTTGACGACTTCAGGGAATAGAATCAGGATCATTAGGCCTACCTCACCTGGAGGGGTGTTGGTCATTATCAGAGAAGCACATGGCTCTGGCTGGGTGATATTTCAATACTATCATATATTGTGGTGATATGAAGCTATTTTAATATCGTGATACACATTTCTGCTGTCTAAATTGACGAGCAAATTTGACTTAAAAACCCTCGTAAAATGAGGTACGATAGGAATAATTGATTTGAATATTTCGGTTTTGTTTTCGATATTGATTTCAACCATAGCTCTGACATAGCTCCATATCACAAGGATGTCAGTTAGGAGATGGGCATCACTTTTATGGCATCAACGACATCTTCAGCAAAACCAGGAATACACTTATTTTAGCTTTGTTAATTTGTACACATTGAGTCGCCTGAGCTGCTGCTCTGTCTCCTCTAATCATTTGTCCGTGAATCACCGCATGTATTCAGAAGTGACAGGACTGATGGCTGTCTATAGGAGACTTTTTAAAGAACTCTACTGAGTTGAACTCAAACAGAACAGGCTGCCTCCACCACCACTGCAAATCATTTCGCTAAAGCGAATATTTAGTTACAGTTAAACGACAACAATAGACGGCGACATTATTCCGTCACTCGTCTCCATCAGAGGGGACTCAGAAGTGGCTATACGCGGTGCCGACTGAGAAATAAGTGTACTCTGTATACCTGCGTATACGGCCTGCACGACACCACTGGGTATCACGCAATGCAGGTGCACACACACCTGCACACACACCACCCCCCCCCTCCCCCTCCCCCTCTGTGGATGTGTAGGATTGAGTTGTTAATTAGATTCTGGCCAGGCCAAATTAATTCAGATCTTCTTCTTTCAGTAATGGTGCAGCGGACCCCAAGCTGTGCGCGCGCACGCGCGTGTGTGTGTGTGTGTGCCTGCGTGCGTCCATGTGTGTGTGCCTGCGTGCGTGCGTCCGTGTGTGTGTGTGTGTGTGTGCCTGTGTGCGTCCGTGTGTGTGTGCCTGTGTGCGTCCGTGTGTGTGTGTCGCAGACCCCAAGCTGTGGGCTGTAATTCGGCTCTCATCAGGCTGATGGGAAAATCAGCTCTCTGCCATCATGCAGCTCTGCCACTCATTAACCAAGCCAAGAGAAGGTGCTGATCGACACAATGGACACTTTTATTATGCATTTTCTGATGGAATACATATACGGACAAATCAGTCTGTATGAACCCGAAAGAGACCTATCACAGATCTAGAAACCATATATATATATATATATATATATATATATATATATATATATATATATATATATATATATATATATATATATATATATTATTCCTTTCTTACATTTTATTTATGAAAAGACTCTTGGCATGAAGTTTGAATTAGCATAGGAATGATTTGATCAGACTATAAAGGGCAAAGGGACAAAAACAGAATTCTATAGGCACATACTGTATATAAAAAAGTGTGTGTGTGTGTTTTGAGTGTGTGTGTATGTGTGCGTGTGTGAGTGTGTCCCTGTGTGTATGTGTGTGCGTGTGTGTGCAAGTGCCTAAATACTTGTGAGGGTGCGGCTACTCATCGTGTGTGTGTGTGTGTGTGTGTGTGTGTGTGTGTTAGGGGGCCATGTGCGGGGGGCAGAGGGGGTCGAGGTGCGATATGCTTAACAGCCAATTTACAAAGGTCGGGCGAGTGGGATCAAACGGGTGAAGATCACACCTCACACTCCTCAATGAGAAACAATCATCCCCCCCAAAAGGTCACGCAGACACCCGGCCGAGGATTAGAATAATACAGCCGCACCTTCTCTCCATCCTCTCCCTGCTCCCCCGCTCTCCACAGGGGGTACAGCAGACACCTCTGTTCTGTCTCCCTCTGTATCCCTCTTTCAGCACACAGAGTCCATCGTGGCGAACACAGCAGCCTGTGTGTGTCTGTTCACACTGTACTTCACCAGCGACAGCAGAAAAGGGCAGATTATTTACACAACTGTAAATAATAAACTACTGTAAATAATAAACTAAAGGGGCAGACATATTCCTGTCAATTTCCGGAAAAATGACGGACATTTTTCCATGGGAAGTTCAACTTTAACAGGAATATTATGGGAATGAATGCAAATAAACGGACAATTTGGGGGTAATTTACACCAACTGTATTTCCCTTGTCATATACAGACACAAAAACATGTTGTTTCATCATAAGCAGACCCGCATCATTATTATGCAAAAATGACTTTTGACGTTATTTATGAGGAGAGCTTTGACAGATTATTTCATTAACAACTGAAAGGGAGGATGCTAGGAATGACCCGTGCGTGTGTGGAAGCATGCAGGGGGCGTGGCCTCAATAGCCCTGTGGTACTGTGCCGGATGCTGCGAATTATCTGTGCAGGTGATGCAGGAAATGGACCATTTGTTGTTGTTCAATGAAAGAATCTATCAAAGTTCTGGTCACAAATAGCTTAAAAAATTAAATTTTTACAATTTCTATTAGAAATGTTTGCATGCATGTCTGCTTATGACAAAACAAAATGTTTCTCTGTATATGACAAGGTAAATACAGTTATATAAATTACCAGTTTATGCCCATTAATTCCCATTTATTCCAGTTAATTTGCATGGAAAGAATCCAATGTTGAATATTCCCAGAATTTTGCAACCCCAAATCCACATTATTTACACAAGACAGCTGCTCGTCACTAGTCAAGATTTCTCATCATAAATCTTTTTGGAAATATCTGATTACACTGATGCAATTATGGCATTTGCATTTTGAATAGCCTTTTTAAATTACAGTATTTTAATTATGATTATTACTTTTAGTCAAAAGCTTTAATCTTTTTATAGTTATCTTTATAGTTCTACGTGTGAAGTGTGAAGGGGCCTTTAGGGTGATTTTACTGTGGAATGAGAGAAAAAACATAGAGACTATAAAGTAAACCATAACACAATATGCAAGTGCCTAGCTCCACTCCTACCATGACGCAGAACACACTCACTAAGGGGACCAACCTCCTTAAACATGTTGCCACACACAAGGCTGAATAAGGTGTTTGTTCATTTCCAAATATAAGTTAAATACCCCAAAATAAATAAATAAAATACAATAAAAATAATCAAATTAAATAAACATGTACATCTTACAAAATGTCATTAATTTGTACTTTTGTATTCATTGCAATAATATGTATGTTTTCATTGTAATCTTGAATTTAATTGTAATCTTTCAAACTTAAAACAAAAAATACAAACATTTGAAAATGAACTGAATACTTATAGTTAGATGAATTGACAATGTGATTAGTCTATGCGAGTAGCAGACAGCAGCAGCGACTGGTTACAGTACAGAAAAAAACAGTGAAGCAACAACAGGGGGCAGTGTTGGGTCATACTATACACCTAGCTTATGTCCGTCCATCTCTCTCTCTCTCTCTCTCTCTCTCTCCCTTTCTCTCTCTCTCTCTCTCTCTCTCTCTCTGGCCAGAGTCCAGTCTCACCACCTCTCAGGATTAATTACACTTTTTCAATTAATGTTTCTAATGAGAGTTGGTGGTGCAGAAGTCTGATAAGGCAGTTAGGGAATGAGTGAGCGAGAAAGGGAGCGACAGTGTTAGAGAGACAGAGAGAGAGAGAGAGAGAGAGAGAGAGAGAGAGATGTACTTAGTTCAGTGATAGATGGACATAACCAAAGCTGATGGAGTTGATAGAGTGCTGATACTAACATCAACATGGCCAAACACTGTCACAGTGTCACACACACACACACACACACACACACACACACACACACACACACACACACACACACACACACACGGATGGAAATCTCAAGTTGGGGTTAGTTGATGGTGAGGGATAAGCCTATAAGGCATAAATGAATTAGAATGTAATTCACAATAAAAACTAACGTGAAATCAAGTTTGACTGAGCTCCAGCTAAATTGTCAAATACCGCCGTCTGCTCGCTACCCAGGCACTTATGTATGTACTTAACCTAACTAACTTAACCTAACTATCCGGTGTGCACAACATTGTCAGACTAAACTCCGGCTGACACCCCGAAAACCTACAATTCGCTACAGAAAAATGTATATTGTTTGTTTATTAACTGGCCCCTGGCCTCCTATCATTTCACGAAAGTGGCCCCCGGGCAAAGCAAGTTGAGTATCCCTGCTATAAGGGTTAACCGTTAATGAATGTCCCCTCATTGTAAGTGTTGCCGATGTAGGCTACTGTATACAAACGGAATTAAACACACAAGCATGATGTTGTGAGGAGGACCCTCGCTTTTGGTGACACAAAACCACACACACTCTTCCACGGTAATGAGCTCAACATGGTGCACGAGGACACACACACACACACACACGAACACACACACACACACACACGCGCGGACGCGGACGCACACACACCCTACGCTGGCACGCACCAGGGGACCTGTCAAATGTAAATTAGCGCCGTTGATGTGCCACCAAATGCCCCCGAAGGTCATTAATTGGTCAGTGATTGGAGGTTGGCATGTCATTTATGTGAAGCTCATTTGCATAAGGCAGCAGAGACCTTCTTACCTCCATGGCATCTTACACAATCTATATGGCGACTCTCTGCACACTAACTAGGGCTGCTTCTCCACGATCCACACATCTGAAGGCACACAGATCAGCTTCACACTGACTCTCCTCTAAAACACACCTTTCTCTTTATCTGCTGTTCAAACTCAAATCAATTCACCACATTTTTTATCTGTTGAAAAGGTGGTTTTTTGATGCATCACCAAGGCCTCAAATCCCCGGGAATTGTTTGTCTGTAGAGATGCAATAATTCGATCGAATTAAAATATTTTTGATCGTCTTGTTTTCCCAAAAGCTGTTCAAACTTTGGAGTGCAATGTGAACGTGGGGAAATACATGAAAGCATCCAGACTTTTTTTTTAAGTGGCAGCAACATTCCTGAAATATTCACGAAGATAACGGCGAATATGCACGACGACGACGGCCGTCTGGGCTAATACAATGCCTTCACATGGCGGCGAGGGAGAGGAAAGTACAGTGGAGTTTTTGAAAAGCGGTAAAATGAAAATCATTTGCGATCTGAGGGATTTTAACGGCGGCCATTGTTCAAGAGGCACAAGCAGATTGAAGGTCAAGGGAAAAAATGGAACATCTTTGACTTTTCGTCGACATCCTTTTTGAAAGGATGGAGACTGACTGTTCTTAGAGGACAAAGGAGGCGATATTGCGTGCGTGTGTGTGTGTGTGTGTGTGTGTGTGTGTGTGTGTGTGTGTGTGTGTGTGTGTGTGTGTGCGTGCGTGCGTGTGTGAATGAGAGAGACGGGGGAGGAGAGGGAAGAGCAGGGGGGGAGAGTAGTATAGAAATATAGTATTTAATTTGAGAAAACGCTGAATATGAGTCTTGCTCTCACTAATCAGAGCAAACCATTACATTACATTTTACACTTTTAAAGATAATAGGAATTAATAGTGTCTTGTCCGTATATGCATTAGCTGGGAGTTTGTTAAATTAGAATACCATTTTCTCTCATGTACTTACACAGAGGAGAGAGGCTATGAGTGTGAGAGATTGCTTTTTCTCTAGCTGCTCTCTCTCTCTCTCTCTCTCCCACACACACACACACACACACACCTTCTGTCTCTCCCTCACTTTCATTCTCTCTCTCTCTCTCACACACACCCCTTCTCTGTCTCTCCCTCGCTCTCTTTCACTCTCACTCACATACACACCTCTCTCCCTCTCTCCCTCTCTCACTCACTCACCTTCTCTGTCATTCCCTCGCTTTCATTATCTCTCTTTCTCTCTCTCCCTCCCTCCCTCCCTCCCTCTCTCCGTCTCATTGCCCCATAACCAAAGAGCCGAGTTCAAGCCACCATTAAAGCGTTAAAAATTTAAATAATAAAAAAGAAATCTTAACGCTCTTTTTAATTAAAAAGGATCCTAATAATCCACATCATATTATACGTCGCAGATTCATCGGTCAATTTAATAACAGTGAGGCTTTTGGATCTTAATATCTCTGCGAGCAGGTTCCCTTCATAAGGCAGAGCCAGTGTTAATTACAGCACAGACTAATGGCGGGGAATATTCAGGCCCTCTCCGTGTTTTGATAAATGGCTTTCCACTAAGATTTATCCCTAATTATCTCATTTGTCTTTCTCCATTACTTTTTATAGCTTAAATTTATGAAGTCATTAAGACGTTAGTGGGCCTGATAATGATTAGGAGAAGGAATTGTATGAAAGTGAATTATATGAAAATGATTATGGCTAAAGGAGTGTTTAAAATGGGGGCCGCGGTACGAGTGTGTGTGCGCGCACGTGTGTGTGTGTGTGTGTGTGAGTGTGCGTGTGTGTGCGCGAGCATGCGTGTGCGTGTGCGTGTGTGTGTGCGTGCGTGTAAGTGTGCGTGTGTGTGCGCGCAGGGGCGTGTGTGTGTGTGTGTGTGTGTAGGAAGTACATGGCTTTGTTTGAAGGTGGTGCATGGCACACCCCAGACCCCCCTGCCCAGCTGATGCTCCCACCTTACAGCAGTGGAGATAACCATGATTAAAACATCTTTGTCACTCTCCTCATTTCTCTCTCTTCTCTCCCCCTCTCTCTCTCTCTCCCTCTCCTCTGTCCCTCTCTCTCTCCCTGTCTCTCCCTCTCATCTCTCTCTATGTCCTCTCTCAGTTGTCCTCTCCTCCAGCCTCCCGTCCCCCCATCACCTCATCTCTCTGTCCCCTCTCTGTCTGGTGACTCTGCTTGCTAACGCAGGGTAATGTCCTCTCTCTCTCACACACACACACACACACACACACACACACAGTAGAAGTCCCCCCCCCCGCTGCAGTCAGCTTTTGTTTAATGTCATTAGTCTTTGAAGATAATGAAAGACATCAATAGATGGAGCGAGCTGGAGCGAGCTGCACGTCTGGGCTTTTGCAGTTATGAACATTTGACAGTGTGATAGCTCCCTGCCCAGCTGGCAGAGTTTCATCTGTTTGATAAGGCAAACGGCAGTCCCTCTTTCTCCCTATAGAGACACTGCATGAAGTAGGCCACGCCCATCACGGGGGAAAAGCTCCGTTCACTTCCACACACCAGCGTCATATTCCTTGAATTAAACAGAGCTAAAAGCTGCTGTGTGTGGTGGGCTGCGCAGACAACAAATGTAAAAAATCGCCACTTTAATAACTGCATGGGATTAGTATAAAGTGGGCGTGTCTGTACAACTTGTGGGTACTCATAGAACCCATTCTCATTTAGATATGAGGTGAGAGGTCAAGGGACCCCCTTGAAAATAGCCATGTCAGTTTTCCCCTCGCCAAAATTTAGCCTAAACTTGGAGCGTCCTTTAGCCCCCTTACCAACAAGCTAGCTGCTAGCTTAAATAGTGAAGCCATATCATGTCATGCTAGCTGCTAGCTTATAGTGAGGCCATATCATGTCATGCTAGCTGCTAGCTTATAGTGAAGCCATAATCATGTCATGCTAGCTGCTAGCTTATAGTGAAGCCATATCATGTCATGCTAGCTACTAGCTTATAGTGAAGCCATATCATGTCATGCTAGCTACTAGCTTATAGTGAAGCCATATCATGTCATGCTAGCTGCTAGCTTATAGTGAAGCCATAATCATGTCATGCTAGCTGCTAGCTTATAGTGAAGCCATAATCATGTCATGCTAGCTGCTAGCTTATAGTGAAGCCATAATCATGTCATGCTAGCTGCTAGCTTATAGTGAAGCCATATCATGTCATGCTAGCTGCTAGCTTATAGTGAAGCCATATCATGTCATGCTAGCTGCTAGCTTATAGTGAAGCCATAATCATGTCATGCTAGCTGCTAGCTTATAGTGAAGCCATATCATGTCATGCTAGCTGCTAGCTTATAGTGAAGCCATAATCATGTCATGCTAGCTGCTAGCTTATAGTGAAGCCATAATCATGTCATGCTAGCTGCTAGCTTATAGTGAGGCCATATCATGTCATGCTAGCTGCTAGCTTATAGTGAAGCCATAATCATGTCATGCTAGCTGCTAGCTTATAGTGAAGCCATATCATGTCATGCTAGCTACTAGCTTATAGTGAAGCCATATCATGTCATGCTAGCTACTAGCTTATAGTGAAGCCATATCATGTCATGCTAGCTGCTAGCTTATAGTGAAGCCATAATCATGTCATGCTAGCTGCTAGCTTATAGTGAAGCCATAATCATGTCATGCTAGCTGCTAGCTTATAGTGAAGCCATAATCATGTCATGCTAGCTGCTAGCTTATAGTGAAGCCATATCATGTCATGCTAGCTGCTAGCTTATAGTGAAGCCATATCATGTCATGCTAGCTGCTAGCTTATAGTGAAGCCATAATCATGTCATGCTAGCTGCTAGCTTATAGTGAAGCCATAATCATGTCATGCTAGCTGCTAGCTTATAGTGAAGCCATAATCATGTCATGCTAGCTGCTAGCTTATAGTGAAGCCATATCATGTCATGCTAGCTGCTAGCTTATAGTGAAGCCATATCATGTCATGCTAGCTACTAGCTTATAGTGAAGCCATATCATGTCATGCTAGCTGCTAGCTTATAGTGAAGCCATAATCATGTCATGCTAGCTGCTAGCTTATAGTGAAGCCATAATCATGTCATGCTAGCTGCTAGCTTATAGTGAAGCCATATCATGTCATGCTAGCTGCTAGCTTATAGTGAAGCCATATCATGTCATGCTAGCTACTAGCTTATAGTGAAGCCATAATCATGTCATGCTAGCTGCTAGCTTATAGTGAGGCCATATCATGTCATGCTAGCTACTAGCTTATAGTGAAGCCATAATCATGTCATGCTAGCTGCTAGCTTATAGTGAAGCCATATCATGTCATGCTAGCTGCTAGCTTATAGTGAAGCCATAATCATGTCATGCTAGCTACTAGCTTATAGTGAAGCCATAATCATGTCATGCTAGCTGCTAGCTTATAGTGAAGCCATATCATGTCATGCTAGCTGCTAGCTTATAGTGAAGCCATATCATGTCATGCTAGCTACTAGCTTATAGTGAAGCCATATCATGTCATGCTAGCTGCTAGCTTATAGTGAAGCCATATCATGTCATGCTAGCTGCTAGCTTATAGTGAAGCCATAATCATGTCATGCTAGCTGCTAGCTTATAGTGAAGCCATAATCATGTCATGCTAGCTGCTAGCTTATAGTGAAGCCATAATCATGTCATGCTAGCTGCTAGCTTATAGTGAAGCCATATCATGTCATGCTAGCTGCTAGCTTATAGTGAAGCCATATCATGTCATGCTAGCTACTAGCTTATAGTGAAGCCATATCATGTCATGCTAGCTGCTAGCATATAGTGAAGCCATAATCATGTCATGCTAGCTGCTAGCTTATAGTGAAGCCATAATCATGTCATGCTAGCTGCTAGCTTATAGTGAAGCCATATCATGTCATGCTAGCTGCTAGCTTATAGTGAAGCCATATCATGTCATGCTAGCTACTAGCTTATAGTGAAGCCATAATCATGTCATGCTAGCTGCTAGCTTATAGTGAGGCCATATCATGTCATGCTAGCTACTAGCTTATAGTGAAGCCATAATCATGTCATGCTAGCTGCTAGCTTATAGTGAAGCCATATCATGTCATGCTAGCTGCTAGCTTATAGTGAAGCCATAATCATGTCATGCTAGCTACTAGCTTATAGTGAAGCCATATCATGTCATGCTAGCTGCTAGCTTATAGTGAAGCCATAATCATGTCATGCTAGCTACTAGCTTATAGTGAAGCCATATCATGTCATGCTAGCTGCTAGCTTATAGTGAAGCCATAATCATGTCATGCTAGCTACTAGCTTATAGTGAAGCCATAATCATATCATGCTAGCTGCTAGCATGAGATGGTTGGGACCAGGGTGGGAATTACAGAGGCCTCCGTTGCCCCTTCCTCTGGCCGTGATGCCCTGAGATCTCTGAGGCCACCTTGGCAGTGCCCTGCTACCAGCCTGCTACTGTCAGTTGCTTTAAAAGCATCAGTGGTCTCAGTTTAATGTAACCTGTCCTATGCAGAGGATGTGTCATTGGATCATTTTAACGCACATTTCAGAAAAATCACTCTTCATGATGTCAATAGAGCAAAGGCCTTTGTGCCCTGGCATGTGGCCCTAAAAAAAATGTGATGCCCGAAGACCAAACGGCCACGCCCCTAAAATGAAGAAATTCCCACCTTGGTTGGGACCAATGGAAAGCTTCAGTCTTCCAGTTTCATAATGATACCCTATCTTCACTCTAGCTTTCAATATGAGTCCAACACAGCCTCTGAAAGACAGTCATGTCGTAGACGTGTCTTGCAAAAAGGCCACCTTCAGTCAGAGGCCAAAAGGGCAGCAGGTGCTTGAGCAACACCTGGGCCCAAATATAAAACTGTGTATATTTAGAGGTACAACTCTGTGTACCTCTAAATACAATGTCACTCAAATTACATTATCCTTTTGTGGCACACCACACTAGTGGTACTCAGGAGACTGTGTACAGTCTGCATGGTGAAGACTGTGTACAGTCTGCATGGTGAAGACTGTGAACAGTCTGCATGGTGAAGACTGTACAGTCTGCATGGTGAAGACTGTGTACAGTCTGCATGGTGAAGACTGTGTACAGTCTGCATGGTGAAGACTGTGTACAGTCTGCATGGTGAAGACTGCATACAGTCTGCATGGTGAAGACTGCATACAGTCTGCATGGTGAAGACTGCATACAGTCTGCATGGTGAAGACTGCATACAGTCTGCATGGTGAAGACTGTGTAAAGTCTGCATGGTGAAGACTGTGTACAGTCTGCATGGTGAAGACTGCATACAGTCTGCATGGTGAAGACTGCATACAGTCTGCATGGTGAAGACTGTGTACAGTCTGCATGGTGAAGACTGTGTACAGTCTGCATGGTGAAGACTGTGTACAGTCTGCATGGTGAAGACTGTGTACAGTCTGCATGGTGAAGACTGTACAGTCTGCATGGTGAAGACTGTGTACAGTCTGCATGGTGAAGACTGTGTACAGTCTGCATGGTGAAGACTGTGTACAGTCTGCATGGTGAAGACTGTGTACAGTCTGCATGGTGAAGACTGCATACAGTCTGCATGGTGAAGACTGTGTACAGTCTGCATGGTGAAGACTGCATACAGTCTGCATGGTGAAGACTGCATACAGTCTGCATGGTGAAGACTGTGTACAGTCTGCATGGTGAAGACTGCATACAGTCTGCATGGTGAAGACTGCATACAGTCTGCATGGTGAAGACTGTGTACAGTTTGCATGGTGAAGACTGCATACAGTCTGCATGGTGAAGACTGCATACAGTCTGCATGGTGAAGACTGTGTACAGTCTGCATGGTGAAGACTGCATACAGTCTGCATGGTGAAGACTGCATACAGTCTGCATGGTGAAGACTGCATACAGTCTGCATGGTGAAGACTGAGTACAGTCTGCATGGTGAAGACTGTGTACAGTCTGCATGGTGAAGACTGCATACAGTCTGCATGGTGAAGACTGCATACAGTCTGCATGGTGAAGACTGTGTACAGTCTGCATGGTGAAGACTGCATACAGTCTGCATGGTGAAGACTGCATACAGTCTGCATGGTGAAGACTGTGTACAGTCTGCATGGTGAAGACTGCATACAGTCTGCATGGTGAGGACTGCATACAGTCTGCATGGTGAAGACTGTGTACAGTCTGCATGGTGAAGACTGTGTACAGTCTGCATGGTGAAGACTGCATACAGTCTGCATGGTGAAGACTGTGTACAGTCTGCATGGTGAAGACTGCATACAGTCTGCATGGTGAAGACTGCATACAGTCTGCATGGTGAAGACTGTGTACAGTCTGCATGGTGAAGACTGCATACAGTCTACATGGTGAAGACTGTGAACAGTCTGCATGGTGAAGACTGCATACAGTCTGCATGGTGAAGACTGTGAACAGTCTGCATGGTGAAGACTGCATACAGTCTGCATGGTGAAGACTGTGAACAGTCTGCATGGTGAAGACTGCATACAGTCTGCATGGTGAAGACTGCATACAGTCTGCATGGTGAAGACTGCATACAGTCTGCATGGTGAAGACTGCATACAGTCTGCATGGTGAAGACTGCATACAGTCTGCATGTGTAGCTATAGACACATTCTCACGGCCCGTGGATTTTGATGAAATGGGAACCCTGTGTGGAAGGTGGTGCAGCACACTTTTCGTATGTACACGTTTATAAATTTGCCCCCTGGGGTCTATCTGTGCATGGTGTCACTGGTACATACACCTTTCTGACAACATGTTGAGCCCCCCGACACACACACACACACCCTGGCAGGCCAACCCGCCACAGATCAGAAGAGGCAGTGCAGCCCTGCTTAATTAATTAATTATTTGATTATTTAATCACCCAGATGAAGAGTGTCTTTAACACTGCTGTTAATTAGCCAACATCTGGGCCAGTCAGCGGGCCAGCCACACAGAGACACACAGACTACCAACACCCTCACACACACACACCATACACACACACACACACACACACACACACACACACCACACACACACACACACA
Source organism: Poromitra crassiceps (assembly GCF_964638095.1). Lineage (NCBI taxonomy): Eukaryota > Metazoa > Chordata > Actinopteri > Beryciformes > Melamphaidae > Poromitra > Poromitra crassiceps. The sequence continues at coordinate 4,730,835 of NC_139650.1, forward strand.
CACACACACACACACCCCACACACACACACACACCAGCTCAAGCTGTCTCTCCATTGTTTTTACCAGCCATGTAGTAAACAAACTGACCTGCAATCTGTGATCATCATAAAGCAAACGGCCACCAATAAAAGCTAAAAAAATTAATCATATTTTCAGAAAAGCATTAATTTAAGCTTTCCCCTCAAATGACCGATATCTTCACGTAATTCAATGGTTCTCAAAGTGGGGTCCTTCAGGGGGTTCCAGGAGGTCCCAAGCAAAAAAAAGAGGGAATATCTTATTTTCACTATAATACATGTCTATCTATACCACACATGGGCAAAATACGGCCCGCAGGCTGCATGCGGCCCGCGGGCGCCACCTGTGTGGCTCACGATGGAATTGCAAAAAAAAAAAAAAAAAAAAAATTACAGTGCATCTGAACGCAACATGCAAGATACCCGCTGAATAAGTGTCCAAATGTTCATGTCATTCTGGCCAATACTCCACTTCTGTTATAACATTTCAGTCTGGAATATGGAATATCTTTCAATAAGCTTTATGACTAAAAGGCTACATTGAAGTAGAAATTTAAATAAATAACTCATTTGTTTGGGATTTATTTAGCTTCAAGGTGCATTTTTGTTCGTGTGACCCTCAACACAGGCTTTGATCATCCCGGGCCACTTACTGATACTTATGCTTAAATTAACCCATTCATATTCTGGTTTATTTCAAGAAAAACATTTTGGCTAGTGGAAATTCTAATTGGCTGGTAACTTTCAAATCTAGCAGCCATATTGGCAGGACCTCAAAAAAGTTAATTTCAAGCCCTGAGAGCAGGTGGTGACATAGGAGTGAGTGAGAAAAGGATAAAATATTAGTGGTTAAGACCTGAATAATGACATCACAACTGTTAATTTAAAATGAGTTATTCCTCTAAACCTGGCTTCAAATGCCCCAAATTTTTCGCGCTGGCGCCGTTCGGCCCTCAGCAAAACCTGGTAGCGAGGACATTTTTTCTGGCCCTCTCTATCATCAAAGTTGCCCATCCATGGCTTACGGCATGACAATATTTGTTCGGCCCCCGGCAACAATCTGGGTTTCTCATGTGGCCCCCCATGAAAAATAGTTGCCCACCACCTGATCTATACTGTAACATCACAAGTAACACAATAACAATAACAGAATTTATGAATATTTAGGTTGTGGGTTTCATACACTTTCAGTAATAAAATATCTAAAAGGAAAAATCTTATCAGACCCTGGCACAAAATCTTATCAGTATGTGGTCTAATTAGTATCAGTTTAGGGGTCCTTGATAGAGATGCACGATATATCGGCAATCATATCGGTATCGGCCGATGTAGTATTTTTTTTTAAATAGATCGGCATCGGTCTGATGTTGCAATGATAATATCGGTTATCGGTATTGGCCAAAATGTTGACATTGAGAGGAAATAATGCAGTAAATCTATGATTTATGTTTTAACGTTTTGGAAATAAAAAAATGCATTACTTTTTCAAATTCACAATGTTTACATGTGTTTTTCAGTATGTACAAAATGTGATTATCATAGAAATGTGTTTTCATACAGATCATATCGACATCGGTAATAAATATCGGTTATCGGTCAAAATGGTCATTTCGGTGCATCCCATAGTCCTCCATGATGTGAAAAAGTTGGAGAACAACTTATGTCATATGTAATTTACATGATTTTTTTAATGCTGCAATACCATGATGCATACCACGCATTTAGGCTATGTCAGATATGTCTGCCTGAAAAAATGTGGGTAGAAGTTTAGGTGGGGTTTACCCTCCACTACACCTGTGTCTACATCCCCTCGTGTAATGCTGCCTCTCGCCAGTGGGAGGAGCAATGTCTTTTCTTTTGAGCCGGCACACACACACCATGCATGCTGGGATCACTTTCCCACAGCGCTGCTATAGTACTGTCCACAATACAGTGAGTGAAAAGGCATGCCAAGACAACAAGCTGCCACCTTACATCCTGCACATGTGCCGTCGCCTATTGTGATTGGATAACAATAAAATTCAAATTGGCTCCGACGCCTATTCTAATGTATAGACAAGCTCTAAATGAATGGATTTCCACGATCCATCATCACTAGTATTCACATGTAAACTAAATCTGAAGGTCATGACTATGTCTCTCTCTCTCTCTCTCTCCCTCTGTGTGTGTGTGTGTGTGTGTGTGTGTGTGTGTGTGTGTGTGTGTGTGTGTGTGTGTGTGTGTGTGTGTGTGTGTGTGTGTTGTGATTGTGTGTGTGTAGAAAGAGGGAGAGAGATGTTGCAGTGAAAGACAGCAGACAGTAAGGAGGGATAGAGGAGGAGAGAGGTATGTGTGGCTCTCTAGTCTGATTAAGACCCCTCCAGTCTGGGGGTGGTGGTGGTGGGGGGGGGGGGGGGGTGCTCCTTCACACCAACAGCCCCCAGAGGGGGGAGGAGAGGAGGGGGGAGGGATTCCCTTTAATTGCAATCATCCTGGCAGCACTGCAGGGAGCTACGCGCCATGCATACAATTAATGTGTGAAAGAAGAGGATGAGAGGAGAGGAGAGGAAGGGAGGAGAGAGGAGGAGAGGAGGAGAGGAGAGGATGAGAGGAGGAGAGGAGGAGAGGAGAGGAGGAGAGGGGAGGAGGGGAGAGAGGATGAGAGGATGAGGAGAGAGGAGGAAAGGGTGAGAGGAGAGGAGGAGAGGAGAGAGGAGGAGAGGAGAGAGGAGGAGAGGAGAGGAGAGGAGAGGAGAGGAGAGGAGAGGAGAGGAGAGGAGAGGAGAGGAGAGGAGAGGAGAGGAGAGGAGAGGAGAGGAGAGAATGAGAGGAGGAGAGGAGGCGAGGAAGAATATTACCAACCCAGTCACCGGAATGAAACGTTGCATGTGATGTTTCTGCAACCACAGACACGTTGAGATTCAATGTTTTGTGAACCAAAAATATGTTGCATGTCAACATTTCAAGTCCAATCCAACGCGTCCCCAATGTACATTTGAAAATGGCGGTTCATTTGAAAACATCCCCAATGTTAATTTGGAAATGGTACACAAATAAACGTTGTGGGGTACTTGAGCAGCTTGCAGGGGGAGAGATTGCTGATTACAATTGATTTCTAAAATGATCAAAACTAAATTTCAAGTCATTTCATTGGCCTATTTCTAAAATGATACGTGCGCGCAAATAATATATAGTTCCCCCCCACCGGCAGGCGTCAACTTACTGTACACTACTCTGTGAGGAGGTCACGAGTTTAGGAGTCGGGTTTAGGAGTCGGGTTTAGGAGTCGAGTTTAGGAGTCGAGTTTAGGAGTCGAGTTTAGGAGTCGAGTTTAGGAGTCGGGTTTAGGAGTCGGGTTTAGGAGTCGAGTTTAGGAGTCGGGTTTAGGAGTCGGGTTTAGGAGTCGGGTTTAGGAGTCGGGTTTAGGAGTCGAGTTTAGGAGTCGGGTTTAGGAGTCGGGTTTAGGAGTCGGGTTTAGGAGTCGGGTTTAGGAGTCGGGTTCAGTAGTCGGGTTCAGTAGTCGGGTTTAGGAGTCGGGTTTGGGAGTCGGGTTTAGTAGTCGGGTTTAGGAGTCAGGTTCAGGAGTCAGGTTCAGGAGTCAGGTTCAGGAGTCAGGTTCAGTAGTCGGGTTTAGGAGTCGGGTTTAGGAGTCGGGTTTAGGAGTCGGGTTTAGGAGTCAGGTTCAGGAGTCAGGTTCAGTAGTCGGGTTTAGGAGTCGAGTTTAGGAGTCGGGTTTAGTAGTCGGGTTTAGGAGTCGGGTTTGGGAGTCGGGTTTGGGAGTCGGGTTTAGGAGTCAGGTTCAGGAGTCAGGTTTAGGAGTCAGGTTCAGGAGTCAGGTTTAGTAGTCAGGTTCAGGAGTCAGGTTTAGTAGTCAGGTTCAGGAGTCAGGTTCAGGAGTCAGGTTCAGGAGTCAGGTTCAGGAGTCAGGTTCAGGAGTCGGGTTCAGTAGTCGGGTTTAGGAGTCGGGTTTAGGAGTCGGGTTTGGGAGTCGGGTTTGGGAGTCGGGTTTGGGAGTCGGGTTTAGGAGTCAGGTTTAGGAGTCAGGTTTAGGAGTCAGGTTTAGGAGTCAGGTTTAGTAGTCAGGTTCAGGAGTCATGTTTAGTAGTCAGGTTCAGGAGTCAGGTTTAGTAGTCAGGTTCAGGAGTCAGGTTTAGTAGTCAGGTTCAGGAGTCAGGTTTAGTAGTCAGGTTTAGGAGTCAGGTTTAGTAGTCAGGTTTAGGAGTCAGGTTTAGTAGTCAGGTTCAGGAGTCAGGTTCAGTAGTCAGGTTCAGGAGTCAGGTTCAGGAGTCAGGTTCAGGAGTCAGGTTCAGGAGTCAGGTTCAGTAGTCGGGTTTAGGAGTCGGGTTTAGGAGTCAGGTTCAGTAGTCGGGTTTAGGAGTCAGGTTTAGTAGTCAGGTTCAGGAGTCAGGTTTAGTAGTCAGGTTCAGGAGTCAGGTTCAGGAGTCAGGTTCAGGAGTCAGGTTCAGTAGTCGGGTTTAGGAGTCGGGTTTAGGAGTCAGGTTCAGGAGTCAGGTTTAGGAGTCAGGTTTAGTAGTCAGGTTCAGGAGTCAGGTTTAGTAGTCAGGTTCAGGAGTCAGGTTTAGGAGTCAGGTTCAGGAGTCAGGTTCAGGAGTCAGGTTTAGGAGTCAGGTTCAGGAGTCAGGTTCAGGAGTCAGGTTCAGTAGTCGGGTTTAGGAGTCAGGTTCAGGAGTCAGGTTCAGGAGTCAGGTTTAGGAGTCAGGTTCAGGAGTCAGGTTTAGGAGTCAGGTTCAGGAGTCAGGTTCAGGAGTCAGGTTCAGTAGTCGGGTTTAGGAGTCGGGTTTAGGAGTCAGGTTTGGGAGTCGGGTTTAGGAGTCAGGTTCAGGAGTCAGGTTCAGTAGTCAGGTTCAGGAGTCAGGTTCAGGAGTCAGGTTCAGTAGTCGGGTTCAGTAGTCGGGTTTAGGAGTTGGGTTTAGGAGTCGGGTTTAGGAGTCGGGTTTAGGAGTCGAGTTTAGGAGTCAGGTTTAGGAGTCAGGTTTAGGAGTCAGGTTTAGGAGTCAGGTTTAAGAGAGGCCATAGTGACAAAAGGTAAAAAGACGTGAAAAAGATATTTCATAATATAGATTTACTTGTATGTCCGTGGATCCACTGCAGCCACAGTGTTCTGTTTGCAGCGATCGTCTTAGTTCATAATGAAACAACGGAGAATGTACAGCAGCACCAGAGCTCCAAACAGGAAGGACTTTTCCAATTGAAGACTGTCAGAATTGTATTAAAGAGGAATAATTCAAATGCTTTTCTTTGAATAATCAGTTGTGTTCGGCTACTAAAAGTTTCATACGAGTTTATGGAACAAATCTAGGAGAATCATCAACATGCATGAGTGAGGTGTTGATATACAGTATAGGCTACACATATACATGTTGATATATAACACATATCAACACACACACACAGATTTGGAATTGGTCAGTTTCCAAGTTATGAATGGTATAGCTCTCCTACTACTGTAGGCTGCTGCTGTGAAGCGTGTGTTTGTCTCTTGTCTTTGCTGTGGGAGTTCTATGAGCTCTTTGTCTGTGAGGAACGTGCTGTGGCTTGAATGTATGTGTGTAGATTATGTATTGGCAGTGTGTTGGCGGCATGCTGCGTATCTCCATGTGTGTGTGTTTGTGTGTACGTGCACGTGTGTGTGTGTGTGTGTGCGTGTGTGTTTGTATGCTTTCTACTGGGGTTAATTGAGACACACAGCTCATCTCTGGCCTGATGAGGGTCAGAGCACAGAGGCAGAGCTGCATCGCATTCATCTAACCCCAATTTATGCCGCCACACACTGTCACTCGCAACCCTGCCCCCCCCCCCCTACACACACACACACACACACACACACACACACACACACACACACACACACACACACACACACACACACACACACACACACACACACACACACACTCGTGCACTCTCATGTACCCATTAATTTAGCCCACAATTTGCGGTGGCTTCCTCTCTGTTGATGAATGGCACGTATAGACCACGAACACACACACACACACACACACACACACACACACACACACACACACACACACACACACAGCAACAACAGTTGCTACCTTGTCATTGAGTCTTTTGATGTCAGCTGTGTGATCTAGGCCATGTGTGAATGCTATAGAGAGCAGCTGGAGCAGAAATCCCCAAACATCTTTCAACCTCGCTAGCACATCCCCCCCCCCCAGCGTGTGGGAGGATCACGCTATTCCCCCCAGTTCCGCTCCTCCCCGAACAGGCGCCCCCCCACGCCCGACCATAGGAGGCGCTAGTGCAGCGACCAGGACACATACCCTCATTCTGGCTTCCCACACGCAGACACGGGCAATTGTGCCTGTATGGACGCCCGACCGACCAAGCGGGAGGTATAACACGGGGGGCTCGAACCTGCAACCATCTTGCAGGTTGGCAGAGAATCTACCACTGCACTACCAGAATCTACCACTGCTCTACCCGGGCGCCCGTTGGCTTTTTCTAACAGCACAAACACAGCGTCTCTGTCATCCACGTGGCCTATATTATTTATTTATTTGTTTTTTTATTTATTTATTTGTTCCGATCATGATGTTACCTACATGATAATACATACATGCAATTCAATATACATTCCATGGCCGGAAAGGAGCAGGAAGAAGAAAAACTTATGTTACCTGCCCCCTATTCAAAACTTAAATAAACAAATTAAATGGTCTGCCGATTCCAATTACAACATTTCAATAAGACAGCACATTTATAACTCATATGGGAAGAAATACAAATAAAGTTATGAGCCGCGAGTTTGAAACAAAATTTACAAATATTAGAAATATCTATGACATTTAGGCAACAATTTCATATTGCCTAAATACTCTTTGTTTATACAATTTTTTGAACTGAAAAACACTTAAACTAGCCTTTACATCATTAGGTAATGAATTCCACAGTTTGATACCTGTAACTGAAACACACATCTGTTTTAAGGTGGTCCGTGCATACTGATGCTTAAAATGATATTTCCTTCTATTGTCCTCGTCCATTGAACAAAAAACAAACAATTTTTGCAAATTTACTGGCAAAATACTGCGTTTTGCTTTGTACAAAACTAACAGTGTCTGTAATTCAATTAAATCTTTAAGTTTGATTAATCCAGATTTAATAAACAGTCTGTTGGTATGTTCTCTAAAGTCTACATTATGAATGATTCTTACTGCCCTTTTCTGTAATATAAACAATGGCTTTATGTTGCTTGGATATGTGTTGCCCCACACTTCCACACCATAAGAAAAATAAGGCAAAATAATCGAACAGTACAAAATCCTCATCGCCTTATAATCCAACACATATTTTGCTCTGTTCAATACAGAAATATTCCTGGACAACTTTGTTTTAACGTGTGCAATGTGAGATTTCCAGTTTAATTTATCATCCACTATGACTCCCAAGAATCTAAATTCAGACACTCTTTCAATATAAACTCCATTTATGGACAATGTGACGTTTTCATCTTTTTTTCTGTTCGCAAAAACCATAAACTTAGTTTTTTTCAGATTTAATGATAACTTATTTACATCAAACCATCTTTTAAGCTTGACCATTTCATTTGCAATACTTTCTGTCAAAGTTTTTAAATCATCTCCAGAACTAAAAAAATTTGTATCATCTGCAAACAAAACAAACTGCAACAATTTTGATACGTCACATATGTCATTAATATACAAAATAAAGAGTTTTGGCCCCAAGACTGAGCCCTGTGGAACTCCAAGTTCAATCTTCAAACATTCTGATGTAATACCAGCAAACTGTACATATTGTTGTCTGTTATCCAAGTAACTGCTCAGCCAATCCAGAACTACTCCTCTCACCCCATATATGTGTAACTTAGAAAGTAAAATAGTGTGATCTATGGTGTCAAATGCTTTTTTCAAATCAATAAAAACCCCTATTGTATATTTTTTATTCTCTATTGCCGTTGTAATTTCTTCTATTATATTCATTAATGCTAAAGCTGTGGAGCGATTTTTCCTAAAACCATACTGACTCTCACTCAGCAAGTTATTCCTATCCAAAAAAGCATCCAGTTTTTGTACAAACAGTTTTTCAAGCAGTTTGGAGAATTGAGAAAGCAAAGACACTGGTCTGTAGTTCGTAAGACTGTGCTTATTTCCTGTTTTGAAAAGTGGAATCACCTTAGCTGTTTTCATGCTATCTGGAAAAACACCAGTTTGAAAAGAAAGATTGAAAATAAAACATAAAGGTTTACTTATGACATCAATAGTTTTTTTCACAATAGTCATATCTATCCCATCACTATCAGTTGATGTCTTATTTTTACACTTTGCTACTATGGATTTGATATCATTTTCACACACATCATCCAGAAACATAGACTGCAACACTTTACTTTCTCCATTCCGGACACTTTCGCCTTGCACATCGTTATGAGTATCAATTAAATTGGCGAGGTTAGGACCAACATTTACAAAGAAAGAATTGAATTCATTTGCTACTTCATTCATGTTTTTTATTACCTTATCATTGTCATTAATGAAATGACTGGGCAATTCTGTGGACACAGACTTATTGCCCATTACCTTATTTAGAATATCCCAGGTACCTTTAATATTTTTTTTATTTTTTGTAAGCATTTTATTGTAATATTGTTTCTTTGCTTGTCTCATTATAATTGTCAACTTATTTTTATAAACCTTATATTGCTTTTCAGCTGTCATTGTTCTAAATTTTATGAAGTCTCTATACAGTTTGTTTTTCTTTTTGCATGCATTTTGTAATCCCTTCGTTATCCAAGGCTTTTTACTAAAATTGCCTTTATATTGTTTACATGTTATTGTTGGGCAATGTTTGTCATACAATGTTATGAAAATATCTAAAAAAGACGCATATGCAGAATTTACCTCATTTACATAGACCCCTCTCCACTGCTCCTTTGAGAGATCATCCCTGAACTTGTTTATTGCTGTCTCAGTCCTAACCCTAGTATGTTTCTGGACATTTTCCACTTTTTTTCTCTTTGTTTCGCAATCATATGTTACAAAAATAGGTAAGTGGTCACTTATGTCATTTATTAATAGCCCACTTTTGACATTATTCTCCATGATGTTTATAAAAATATTATCAATGAGTGATGCACAGCTCGATGTAATTCTACTGGGCTTGGTGATCAAAGGGTAAAGCCCTCTACTGTACAAAGCATCCAGAAAATCTGATGTTGTTTTATGTTTAGATACATTCAGAAGATCAATATTAAAATCCCCACAGATTATTAATGTTTTACTTTCATTTAGGCCATCCAGTAACCGTTCCAAACCCTCATTGAATGTTTCCACATTTGACCCTGGCGTTCTATACACACAAGTAACACAAATATTTTTCCTCCTTTCCATTTCGATCTCCACAGTAATGCATTCCATTACATCATCAATCACCGTTGTCATGTGTTCAACAGGCTTGCATTTCAAGTCACTGTGCACAAACAGAGCCACGCCTCCTCCTCTCTTATTGGTTCTGTTTGTGTAATGCAACTCATAACCATCCAGATGAAAATCAACACCTTTAACTTGATTTAACCATGTCTCAGATAAGGCTATCAACTTAAATTTACTTTTAAATGTGTTTAAATAGTCATTTATCTTGGTGAAATTAGCATAGAGGCTTCTACAGTTGAAGTGTATTAACGAAAATTTATTCTCCAGTTCTATATTTTCATTCAGGTGTTCATCAGTATAATATTGACAAGTATCGCAAATAGAATTAAACACGTGACTCTCCGCATCGACATCATATTCAAAATCATATAGTTTGTACTCCATACAGTCAGTTCTTGAGAAGATTTGACTTCCAATTGGCACCGTCATTAATTGTCACAACAATGTTTTATGACTGCAGGAGACATGCTCCCTGGACTCTGTTTTACACTCCACTCGTACCTTTTCACTGCTTTGCTTTCCCGTCACCGTGTCGCCCCAGTGAATCAAGTAGTGACTTTACGCCCAGCATCAGATCACCTGCAGACGCTCCTCTCCTGGAACGATGCGTGTGCTGCGTCTCCCAGCCCGCTGCATGCAGCAACGACTCCAAGTCTGGCTCCCTGTCTGGAACATCCATACGGACTCCGTACTCCCGTAAACCCTCTGCCGC
>NC_139650.1:4745977-4750977 GCF_964638095.1 Poromitra crassiceps
TCAGACAATTGCATGTTGGCCTGAGTTACTCCGACTTTGTTCTAGTCGGTCTGGATCTACGCTCCAGCCTGGCCACAGCTATTATCCACAGGGCTCAGTGTGTGAGGAGACATCATTACCAGCTGTCTGCAACCTGCAGCGCTATCTCTGCTAGCGCCGCTCCATCTCACGGCTCGCTCCACACATCAGCGGAGCCCAGAACAGCCTCATCCACACCTGCCACGGAAACAGATAGGACACAGAGATAGCTGCAGCCTGCCGGTGTCTATAGCCACCACTAGGCTAATAATGGGCTCTTTACTCATCGAGTGAGAACTTTAGATGTTCATCTATGTCCTATCTCTCTGGCAAGACCTCAAAGAGCTACTGAGATACACCATTTCAACACAGCACTAACTAACACTAACACTGGGGTATACGTATTACGTACTGTAGTAGTGCCGTGTAAATGTCACATGCTGGAAGTAACAGGTTTATTTGTTTCTTGTTTGCTGTGATTATTTTATATCTTTTTATTTTTAAAATAGTTTGCATGTTAGCCTTAGCATTTTAGCATGAGCATGATTTTTGTGATCCAAGATCTGTATAAAACATAAAGCATTCAGTCAGATATCAGTTAGCTTCCGTTTCACTCGTTACAACACAGTGTCAGCTCTTTGACTTCCGAACTCTGACTTCCGGTCTAATTCTATTCATAAGCTCAGAATCCTATTCAGTTGACTCATTTCACTTATTTTAATCATAGTCGTAATAGGCTATTTGTTTTAACGGCACCTTGTAATCTTCTTTAAACAACATATTATAAAACAATTTCAATTGGCAAATAAACATTCAGTAATAAACAAATAAACACTTTCTTATATCCCATAAATCTATCTGATTTAGTTCAATTCAATTAATTATTCAAAACCCCGTCTTACATCTTAAACTATATTTACCGGCTAAACTACTTCCTTAACTAATGCCCTGTTATCTATGATACCTGCTGTCTGGGATATATAACCCACTTACTAGCCATTTCGACCTGCAGGCTAAACCCAGTGTTACACATAACAGTACAGATAGCATTACGGTTTTTACAGCTTCACACTAAACACACATAGATAGCATTACTCAACAGACACAGTAACATAATGATAACGAAACACATTAATATCACGGACTCAAAACAGTTGCTAAACTAATATTAATACCTCCTACACTCTACATTTACCATGCCTAACCAATCGTTATGCTAACGTTAGCTTCCCCTTCTTTCACACTCTAGCATATCCCGGTTCCACATTCACACTAACACTGTATAATTCTATGTTCTGGTTCATCCTAACAGCAATTCTTACCTGTATAAAGATAAAGCATTCAGTCAGATATCAGTTAGCTTCTGTTTCTGTCAGCTCTTTGACTTCCGGTCTGACGTGAAAAGGACATGTAGACGGCTAAACCCAAGGGCGCCAGCACCCTCTACTGGCCGTTTACTAACCTAGCAGACATTATATTACCATAGGACTGCTGCAGGCACAAATAACAACAAATCTCTACATTGATCAATACGTTTTTAAATATGGAACTGGGGGGTTAATTATATCGTTGTTCGTCAGAACAGCTGAATCACTGCCGATCTTTCGGAAAAGACTAAAGACACACCTTTTCAGGCTCCATCTGGCCCTTCTTGATCTAACTTCTTTCTCTCTCTTTGCTTTTTCCGAATATATCTCTCATGCGTGGGATAGGAGGAAAAAGATGACATATGATAGATAATTCATATATTTTACTTAATACACATTGTAGTTAAATCTGTGTTTTGCTGCTGATGCCGCGTGTGCTGTGTGTGTGTTTGTACGGTTTTGTATTGTTCATGCACCGTAATAGATATGGAAATAACTGTATGTTGATGTGTCTGATAATCCCATGTGGGATGGGTCATGTAAATTGTCCTGACACGTAAATAAAATTTTCATTCATTCATTCATTCATTCATTCTCTCTTAATAAAAAAAATAAAAATAAATAAAAATAAACTAAACTTGTACCACTGTTCCTTCAGAGGTTGTAGTTGTCATAGACTGTGTTGCATAGTTGATTGCTCTATTGCTGACAAAAATGTGTTGTAAGTCGCTTTGGATAAAAGCATCTGCCAAATGACGTAATGTAATGTAATATTATAGTTAAATTGAAATGGGGGGTATTGTCATTAGCTTAGCGTTGGGGCCGGTATAGTATATCAGTAGGCTATAAACGTTGACAGGGTACATGACAGGGTACAGGCTATGCAACAATAATGGTGAATTCAACTAATTACACATTTTTGCCAACTTACATTTGCTCATTCAGTCGATAGTCCAGACCAGAGACCATAGGGAAAACTACAGCAGAGCACATGGAAGGAAGGGCCCCATAAGTCCCCTTGGTCACTCACTGCCTGACCAAATTCCCAGCCTGTAGGCTACCTTACGCAGATACCACCTGCTGGCAGTGGTGAAAGGCAGGACATTCAGAACAAGCTTTATTGCTGTGTTGGTTTTATCCTGCATGTTTTTAACTTAGAGTTTGCTTTTATTTTGAAATATTTATGTTGTGCTGTGTTTTAACCTGAAATTTTCTTCTGCCTGAGAGACAATCAGCAGCAGGTTGACTACTACACCACTGCCCAGTGCCCACAGTGCCCAGTGTGTGACTGACTGAGTTGGCAGGACGAATGGCGTGCCTGGGAGGAGGGGCCAGGACCAGAGGCGGGGACTCTCAGTAGTGCAAGAGACTGACAGAGAGACAGCATGTGTGAGGAGCAGCTTGTAGTCCTGCTTGAGGTTTGGGTGAGATCCGGTGTGCGCGGCTTATAGGCTGGGATGGCCTACATGTAGGTACTCCTCTCCCTTTGTTAAGACTGTTTGATGGCTGTAAGACAAGTGTCTGTCAACAGTGTCTTAAGACCCATACTTATGTCTTTTTTACAGCATTTTTGTCTTTAGGCACTGTTGACAGACACGTGTCTTACAACCATAAAACAGCTTTTACTGTTGTAGTACTGAAGACCGGTCTTGGTCTTGAGACAAATGTGGTCTTGAGAGACAGACCACATTCTGATGGTCTCTCAAGACGCTCTCGGACAAGCCGGACTCTGGATTTTATTTAGAGACCACAACTGCAATGAGATCATTACCTGCCTGTCTGATTTATTTTTTTTACTTTAGCCTACTGTTACTCTGGGTATAAACCCCCCCCCCCCCCTTCAATTGCAACCAATAACTTTGCAGTTTGAAAGTTTTTAACGCCGAAACCCACTCCCCCTCATGCGCCAAGGTAGACAAGGAGACAAATTCCCTCTCCATTTTTCACCTTTCGTGCTCCACCAGGTGAGCCACCTGTATGATGCGTCTATTCGCATTGCGAGACAAAATATTCGTCCTCTCCTGTACCCACATTACAACATGACAGGTGACAGGCAGCAGTGTCTGATCTGCAGCAGATGATGTGGACTGGAGAAGGCAGATGGCAGCAGGTCAGGGAATGGTGAGCGTATCTCACTGGACAGGGTTCTCCATGCTCAACGTCACCTTCTCAAGCCGGCCGTGCTGCGGCGCAGCTCCCTGGGGAGAGGGAGGCAGAGAGAGAGAGGGGCCAGGGAGTGGAGCGAGCAGCACATCTCTCTCCGGCTGCCTGCCTCTCTGCTCAGACTGGAGCCCTCCTCCCCTCCCCAAACACAGACACACACGGGTCAAACAGCTTGCTAAAGGCTTTTGACTGATGTAAAAAAAAAACGTGCAGAAAATCAAACCTGTTCCGAAAACTTGAATGACGGACAGATCCCTGCGATGCTTGTCAAAGTGGATATAAATCTGATCATATTCAGGAGGGAGATGGAGATGGAGATTTACAATGGTGAGCATTTTCTTTTACCACTGCACCCTCACACCCTTACCACTGAACTCTTTGTCATGTCCCCATTAGGTGGCATATAAACCCTGGGAACATTGAGCTGACCCCAAGGGGATTCCCCCCTCCTCTCCTCCAGCCTTTTTAAGAGAATAATTTTAGCTCCAGGTGGGATTAGCTTTTTTTTCTCCTTATTTTTTTTTTTACCTTGCATTGTATTTTATTTCATTTCTCCTCTTAATTACAACTGTATTTTATCATCTTTGTGAATACATTATTTTCGCACATCACTTGCTCTCCCGCGGCAAAAAGAACCGTTCTCCTTTTTAATTCTGTCAGCCTCCTCCTCGGGTTTGAAGGAGGCAGATCTGCTCCCGAGCCACCACCTTCCAAAACCCCAACAGACCAGCACCACCGGCCAAAACTCCAACAGACCAGCACCACCGGCCAAAACTCCAACAGACCAGCACCACCTTCCAAAACCCCAACAGACCAGCACCACCTTCCAAAACTCCAACAGACCAGCACCACCTTCCAAAACTCCAACAGACCAGCACCACCTTCCAAAACTCCAACAGACCAGCACCACCGGCCAAAACTCCAACAGACCAGCACCACCGGCCGGGCGCATAAAGAGCTGATGAGAGAGGAGAGAAGACTCTGATTCTTGAAGCCATTTTAAGGGCCAGTGTTTTGTAACTATATAGCAGTGAACTGTTAGCATACTGTAGTTCACAGTTAATTTATGGAGCCCATTATATAAAGCACATGCATGAAACCACTGGACAGCCAGCTACAGTGAGGGTTAGGTTGCTTTCGTGCGTACGAGTGAAAGAACGTCGAGGAGGTTTGTGATCTTGCCTTGGAAAACAATGATTGTGACTGCGGTGTTTTGATGGAGTGCTGCAGCTTGACCGACTTTTCTTCTCCTGAGGTGGACGCGTGACAGCAGGTGGGCAACTACACAAGGGCAACAGACGCGGAGAGGAAATGGGCTTTGAAGTTGCCATGGCGACCGGAGCGTTGTGCCCCAAACAGTCTCCGGCCAATTACCCCAACCCACGCTGCTGCCCCTCTCCTGACCCCTCCCTCACACTCGCTGAGGTGTGGATCTCGTGCTGAGGTCAACTC
>NC_139650.1:4755977-4773477 GCF_964638095.1 Poromitra crassiceps
ACTATTTTGTCTGTCTTTAGATACAATGTTGACAGCAGACCTCTTTGCACATGTTAAGTATTTTTTTGTCTGCGTGTGTGTGTTTTCAGAAATGAACAACCCTTTGCTGCCAGCTACAAGATATTCTGCGAACGAGTCATCCGTCAAAGGATTATCGATAAACAAGAAATCCTGAAAATGAACCAACTAAGGAAGAAATTCATAGACATCGTTAAGAAGAATGAGGATATTGATGCTTCAGACTACAGGTAACTGTGTCCTTGACAGTTCAGTAAATAAAAAAGAACCTCTTTCATACTGAAAAGTTTCCATTTTATTGATTTATTCGCTCACAAGAAAGGCTGACAGTATGTTTAAATGTATTTGTTTGTCATTGTGAAAAAAATCCCTTTATTTATACATTTGTGCTCGTCTTTTTCTATATTTTCATGTTGCAGGCAGGATAAACTGAAAAAGCGGTTGGCCCGTGATTTCCCCCAGCTGGTGTTTCACAGCCCTGCAACGCGCAACATCTCCGAACTGGTTTTTGTTGAAACATTATCAGCAGATACACTGTTAGACAGGCTACCGCATCCATCAGACACGACAACAACTGAGTCAACCGAGGTAAGCCAAGCTGAAAGTGACAATGAACACACATCTGGACAAACTACAGAGCACACAAGGACACTGTACAGTGCAGGACTGATATTGAAGAGACTTGTGAATGAAACTCCCGGGATGAAATGCCCCTGGCCTCCCACAGCAGAGGATTTGAATGTTTCTGACGCAAAATCTGTTGTGCCAGTTGAACTATTCAATGTGATTTCCTGGATTATAGGTGCAACAGAGGAACCAACACTAGACCATTATGTTGATATTCCTGAAGATGTGAACCTAAAAGTTTTATCTGTTTGTCAAGACATTGTGTATCTTGCTTCTAAAGGTCGGAAGCAGACGCCTAAGTCACTGTGTCTTGGTCTAACTGTTCGCCATTTAACAGGTTCATCCAATGTTCTGTCACTACTGAACAGATTAGGACACTGTGCTTCATGGAACACAGTTGTCAGTCTAGACACTAGCCTAGCGTCACTACAACTTCTAGAGGGCAGAGACAAAATCCCTAAGGGGTTCTCAAAGAAGGCACCAACCATACTGGTGTGGGATAACATCGATTTTGGGGAGGAGACACTGTCAGGTCGTGGAACTACTCACCATACAAATGGCATTATGGTACAAAGTTCTGTTGTTGAAACAATGTCTAGACCAGACAGACAGCCACTGCCGAAGTCAGTTTACACATTCAAAGCACCTCCTAGCATCCCGCTACAACACTATCCACAGACTAAAAGACAAGGGCCACAGAACTTGCTTCAGGATGAAAGTGTTCCATTGCAGGTGGAAACGTACAGGTTGAACACTGTGTCTGCTGCCAAAACAGAACTGGCATATGTTTTAGTGAAGAACACAGATGCTGAAGCATGTACAGTACCAGGCTGGACAGGTTTCCACACAATGCTACAAAGTGATGCCACTCTACCTAAGTCAGCACTGTATTATCTTCCAGTCATTGAGGCTTCACCGACAGAGATGTCAACAGTTAACACTATTCTGAAGCGAAGTGTTGAACTTGCTGATCAGCTAGAACTGGACCATGTAGTGTTAGTTTTTGACCAAGCTATATATGCCAAAGCTCAGCAAATCCGCTGGAAAGATGATGAGTTGACAAAGCGTCTTGTGGTTAGACTAGGTGAGTTTCATACATGCATGTCCTTCCTAGGCATTTTAGGAAAAAGATTTGGTGATGCAGGACTGCAAGACATACTCATCGAGTCTGAAGTCGTTGCCCAAGGATCCATCAATGGTGTGATCAGTGGTCATCATTACAACCGCAGCATGAGGGCACACAAACTTATGTATGAGAGTCTGCAACGTGCCAGATTCAGCACATTCCTAGACTCATTAACACCAGAGGAACGAGATGAGTGCATGGCTGTCATCACTGAGATCAAAGACGCTTTCCCAGACAGAACAATGGATGTTTTGTGTGCAAATGAGAACTTTGACAAAATGTGTTCAAAGTATGCCGTCTTTGTGGAAACGAGAAGTGCAGAAAACCCAACGTTTGCCTTCTGGAGTTCATACATTGACATGGTACAAATACTACTGCTGTTTGTGAGAGCAACACGTGAATCAGACTGGCAGCTTCACCTGTCAACAGTGCGCCTGATGATGGCATGGTTTTTTGCTTACGACCGTGTAAACTATGCTAGGTATTTGCCTTCATACTGGCTGGAAATGGTCAATTTGCCTCTCACACATCCTTCTTGTCACAAAGACCTCAGTGTAAAAGGCCAGTGGACTGTCCAACGTCAAAGTGCCCATGGATTTGCCTCCATTGCTTGTGACCAGGCTATTGAGCAAACATGCAATAGAGATTCCAAGACAAAGGGTGGCTGGACAGGGATAACACTGAATCGGGCTGCAGTGTCTCGCTGGATATTGTCACAACATGAAAGAGCTGCCATAGCTAGACAATGTGAGTCAATGGCTGGTAAATCTCCTGAAACACGGAGACGAAAAGATCTGGACCAAACACGGATTCATGCCGATGAAAATGCTGTGACCAGAATAAGTTCCACCATAGATTCTATGCTGAACCCATTTGACATACACCAAGATGGCATTGTTTGTCTTAGCTCAGGGACAGTAGCAGCTGAAGATGTCAAGAATGATTTGCTTGCAGCACAAGAAAGAGGTGAAGAAGCTGTCAAAGTCTTTTTGGACCAAAGACTGTTGTCAAAATCAGTCGACATTTTCGCCCCCATCAAGGCACAAAAACTGAAGACCTTCAGTGACCAGGCAAAGACAAAGAAGAAATCTGCAGCAGGCAAAGATGTGATTCTGCGTGCTGACAAGAAACTGTTCTCCAGACTACTCATTGTTGGTCAAACTAGAAAGATAGACCTGAGGGAAGTTCTGTCCTACTCCTTGGGAACGGTTTCATATCCTTTAGCCAGTACTGACGGGTCACTAGCTAAAACAAACAAATCAGCTCTGATGAATATATTGGAGAACAAAGACAAAGACTGCTTAGTTCAACAAGTTCCGTCAGATGGAGCTATTCTCTTCGATGGCATGGCAGTCATTCAAGCCATTCGTTCCAAACCGGCTACCTTTGGAGAATTGGCTGAAAACGTACTACAGTATGTGCTCAAATTAGCTCTGCAGCACAAGTGTACACGGATAGACTTTGTCATTGACCAGTATCCAAAAATTAGCATTAAGAACCTAGAGCGGTCACGTAGGGCTGGGGTCGGTACACAACGGGTGCAAATCTATGGACGGGATCAAAAGGCACCAACGCAATGGAAAAAGTTTCTATCAGATGGAACAAACAAAGCAGAACTGGCAGAATTCCTCTATGTTGCATGGCGAGATGCTGACCTCACCATTTTGGGCAGGGACCTCAGCTTGTACATAGCACATGGAGAACTGTGTCACTGTGTTTCCGTAAAAGAGGGTTCACAAACTGTCACTGCTGTTCAAGAACTGACATGTGACCATGAGGAATATGACACTAGGGTATTTGTACATGCACAGCATGCTGCACAAGAACACCAAACTGTAGTCATCAAAAGCCCCGATACTGACGTGGCAGTGATTGCTGTAAGTCTGCAGAAAGATTTACAGTGTAGCTTGTATTTCTTCACAGGAGTAGGCAACAGAACGAGGATCATTGATGTGGCTAAGGTGTCAGCAGCTCTTGGCACCAGTGTTTGTTCTGCACTCATTGGCATCCATACCTTCACAGGTTGTGACTCGACCAGTGCCTTTCATGGCAAGGGCAAAGGGAAGACATTTTCTCTTGCTTGCCAGAAAGAAGAATACCTGACTGGGTTCACAAATCTTGGCAGCAGTTTTAACCTTGACCAGTCAACTTTCAACACACTGAGCAAATATGTGTGCCACCTGTATGGCCAATCATCTGCCAAAAACGTGAACGATGCAAGGTACAAATCATTTTGTACGGCATCATCAGCTTTGCCAGAACTGTCCATTCCCCCAACAAGTGATGCTCTCCACCAACATTGCAAAAGGGCAAACTACCAAGCAGCAGTGATGAGACGTTCTCTGACTAGTAGGATGTGTGCTCCTTCACCCATTGGCAATGGATGGGGCATGGAGGATGGGGAGTTAACAGTAACATGGATGACTAGAAATCCTGCCCCTGATAGTGTGTTGCAGGTAGTCCACTGTAATTGTAAAAAAAGCAAATGTGAAACTGGAAGATGTTCATGCATGTCTGCAAAACTGTCTTGCACTGATTTATGTCACTGCCAGGACTGTGAAAATGTGTCAAAGGAAACAGAAGAAAGAGGTACATGGGATGATGACTCTGATGAAAGTGATAGGGATGAGTAACCCAACATGTTACTATGTAGGCCTACTACTTGTTTTGTTCAAGAATTATTAAATTGTTAAAGAATTGCCACACTGCCTACATCCAGTTAAATGCAATGCATAAATGCAAACAGCACAGACTACTTACACAGCCAACAGAAGGTTTTATTGTGATGCATTTGTATGCTATTTTGTATTTTCATATATTTCCTTGGCGGGGGGGGGGGGGGGGGGTGTACAAATGACAGATGCTGTGACACTTTGTGGTACTTGAATAAATGTTTCATACCATATGTTGTAATAATTCTGACCTCTAGTACTTTAATTTTTAGTCTTGTCCATTTTTTGCATTATTCCAATTTAGGGGGCGTGGTA
This sequence comes from Poromitra crassiceps, assembly GCF_964638095.1. Classification (NCBI taxonomy): domain Eukaryota; kingdom Metazoa; phylum Chordata; class Actinopteri; order Beryciformes; family Melamphaidae; genus Poromitra; species Poromitra crassiceps. The sequence goes on from NC_139650.1 coordinate 4,760,736, forward strand.
ACATTTTGATAGATTTTCTGCCATTTTGGTCCAAGGTGCCCTGATTTTCTTTTCTACCTTTCATTACACAGTAGGTTGAGACATTTTTTATGTATGAAACATAAGCTTTTGGCACAATTTACTGTGGAGGTTTCATTGTACTGTGTGGCAAACACTTAAGTTGAAGCATATTCTTTAACAAATATGCTACATTTCATGATCTAAATTCACATATGAGTAAACTAAAGGCACCAATACTTGTTTCAGATGTTAAGTATATGCATTTTAGCATTTATGACATTTGAGAAAGATTTTGTGTTGCCAAAAACACATTTTACAAGCAAAAACAGCAGCACAAGATTTTCGTTTTTTGGTTATAAACTGTTTATACATTTCTGGCTTGTGACAAAATACTGCAGGATATTATGAGTAGAACTTTTAACCCAAAGTCCAGAAGGGTATTGTCTATGAAAAAATGCATTGAATGAGTAGTGCCCATGACATGGGAACGAAACTCATTTTCTAAGCACTTTTTCATGGGTCCCAACACGGCCTACATGCGTTAAAAAACACTTCAAAAACCATAAAAGTGGTCCCCGTTTGCTGAACACAAACTTTGCTGTTCTATACACTTTTGTTAACCACAGACCTTATTTCATGCATCTATCTATCTATATATAAAATTGAGTATGTGGGCGATGCTTGTTTCAAGTTCTGTGTTCGGCCACAGCTATGCCGTTTTTCCGTGCGATCGGGCTGAAACCTTCAGGGTGTGTAAAGGGCACCCCGGTTTCTTTAATTAGGCTAATTGGCTAATGATGTCATCAGTGATGATGTCAAAAGTGATGTCATAAGGGCGCGCACACACAAGGCGGCATTGTGACACGACTGATCAGTGATGTCACACACACAAGGAGGCATTGTGACAAGACTGATCAGTGATGTCATAGGGGGGCACACACACACACACACACACTGATGATGTCATCAGTGATATCATAATGGGGCACACACACACACAAGGAGGTATTGTGATGCAATAACATTTAGTGAGCAACACACACACACACACACACACACACACACACACACACACACGCCAACAGGGCAGGCGAGGCCGAGCCTAGGCATCTCGCACGCTCAATGCCTAGTTTAACCAAACTCCCCATACTAAAATCCCATTCACCTTTCCCCCTACGAACCGGAAGCGCTACTTCCTGACTCATTCCTGCGGTAGGCCTACTCTATTGGGCAGTAACTTAGTTACAGTAACGTACTTACTTGTATTACTTTCCACAGTAACTAGTAATGTAAGGGATTACAATTATATTACAGTTAGGCTACTACAGTTACTTATATTACAGTAAATTCAAGCTACTGCATTACTTTCTCCAGCGCTGGCACAGCACTAAAACGATGTGTGGAGATAGGTCTTTCTTGCTTATACAAGACATCTGCGTTGCCAGAAGGCAATATGTTTTTTGTCCCAAGTAGGCAAATAAATATGAACGGTACGGTTAATGATTGTTACAGTAAAGTGTAAAAGGAGCTGTGTCAGGACTAGGTTGTACCTCACTTCACGGAAGTGGGCGTAGTGAAGATTCAAGATTCAAGAACTTTATTTGTCCCCTATGGGGCAGTTGGTTGTGCAATAGGGGGGCGCACAACTCATAAAAACATACACAGTAAAAAATATACAGCGTAATAAAACGTACACAGTGGAGTGTAAAAGTACATTAAGAAGCAGCCTACAGAGGCAGCGATGGCTATAGCTTCTCCTCGCAGAGTCGAGGAGGGAATGAAGGAGTATTTACATCTGTTACTTTTGATTGGTGGAAGTCTGAGGAGGAAACCAGATGGCAGAAAGTGAAACTGTTGGTGTAAGTAAGGGGAACAATCAGACAGGATGGATTTAGCTTTCTTCCATGTTTGCTTGTTGTAAAGATCGTGCAGAGTTACCTGAGGAGTGCCAGTCATTTAGTCACAGACAGTAAAGCCACCTTAGTTAGTACATTTCTGTGTTTGACCTTGAGAGAGTGAAACCAGCAGATACAAGAACAAGTGAGGAGACTCAATAAAACTGTCGACCTGGAACCTCCTGAAACAATAGAGACGCTGCTGGCTTTTCATCTAAACCATGTCAGTGTTGCTCCTAGAAGTTAATTTATTGTCTAATATAGACCTTATTCGCTAACCCTAACCCTGGACGGCATACCGTCCTGCACGCACAGCGCTACCTAGTAACGGCCTTATTGTCGTTTCTGTTCCATTACAAAATAGCGATAGTGATGACAGCAATAAAAAACCCAGAGTTGTTGTTTGTATGCTGCCGTTAATGCCTGTAATAATAAACAAAAGAAAAAACGAGGTGAACAGACTTTGCTGTGAGGAGCTGTCAGAAAGTTTCACCTGTCTCTCCTAACTATCCACACACCTCTCCTGTGCTGCTGACGTATCCTCCGTCTCGCTCCCTTCACGTCTGTGGACGGTAGAGATAGAAACAAACCACGGGGACTTTATTGCTGTCATTACTACAGCCATGTATAATGCAGGTCACCATCGAACACAACATGAACGATACAGGTAATGCTAACGGCGGCTAGCTTCCTATAATCGTCACTGTATCACATGACTGTATCGTCACTGTATCACATGACTGTATCGTCACTGTATCACATGACTGTAGCATCAGCAAACTTTCAAATGTGATGGTTTACTTTTCACACATGCTGAGACAATCATTTGTGTACAGTAAGAAGCTAAAAGTAATATAGTAAAGTAATGAGTAACGTAACTAATTTTGATAACAAGTAATAAGTGAAGGTAATTATATTACATTTTGAAGGAGTACTAATCAGTAAATAAGTAATAAGTAACTAATTGCATCTCCTGAGTAACTTGCCCGACACTGAGCCGTGACAGGTGGTGGTAGTAGGGTTTGAAACGGGTAACACGTCTGCCATCCATTTTCCATTGATTTAGCCTATTGGTGGATCTTCATAGCCTGGGTAAACCCAGCCTCCACGTGACCTCTACAGTATGTGCTATAGCACATAGAGGTCACATGGAGGCTGGGTTTACCCAGGCTAGGATCTTCATGGGACACATTTTCTTTGAACAAAGAGCACTTCAGAAGGATTTGGCTCATTTGGGATGCGGACACTCAAATAAACTCTGAGCCATGGTGTCCACGTAGTCCAGTAAAAATGTCACTTGACCTCACACTAATTGCAACAAAACCAAACTCAACTGATTTTGTATCCTCAATATGTCCTCAATGAAGGAAAAAAAGTGTTAAGGAAATGTATGAAGGGAAAATTTTGAAAATTACCTATATGATGCTACCAAAAACATTTTTCTATTTATTTTGTAACATTTTTATTTATTTTTTTATTTTTATTTTTTATTTTCTCCTTGAAGCAAAAAACACATGCAGTATATAAGTGATGAGATTTATGTCATATTAAAAAAAAAAAAAAAAGGCTTCCATAGGCTTCCATAGGCTACCATCATATTTAGGTCATTTTCAAAATTTTCCCTTCATACATTTCCTTAACACTTTTTTTCCTTCATTGAGGACATATTGAGGATACAAAATCAGTTGAGTTTGGTTTTGTTGCAATTAGTGTGAGGTTGACCCACATATTTGCGTAAAATGCCTGGACTAACGGTGCAGGTCTTATATCCTTTGATTTGGCACTGCAGTGTGCCCACTTTTTAAACGGTGCTGTGGTCGTCAGCGAGCTGCCCTCCTCTCGCTGCGGCGCGTCACTCTGCTGTCGGCTATCAGCAAAGCTGCTGGGTCGAAACGGCCAATGAGAAAATTAGCAGAGCAAATTAGCACTGATTAATGATCCATTATTCATGTGAACTATGATGTCTGTATCAGGACAAAAGCTTTGAGCTCTCCTGTTTTCACAAGGCCTGAACATCGGCTCAGTCATCCAGCCAACACTTCAAACAGGAGGAGTGCTATAGCTGGCAGAGTGCCAACACTTTTATAGTGACACTTGGGCCGACACTGGGCCGACACTGGGCTAACACTGGGCCGACACTGGGCTAACACTGGGCTAACACTGGGCTAACACTGGGCTGACACTGGGCTAACACTGGGCTAACACTGGGCTAACACTGGGCTAACACTGGGCCAACACTGGGCCAACAATGGGCTAACACTGGGCTAACACTGGGCTAACACTGGGCCAACACTGGGCTAACACTGGGCCAACACTGGGCTAACACTGGGCCAACAATGGGCCAACAATGGGCTAACACTGGGCTAACACTGGGCTAACACTGGGCTAACATTGGGCCAACAATGGGCTAACACTGGGCTAACACTGGGCCAACACTGGGCTAACACTGGGCCAACACTGGGCTAACACTGGGCCAACACTGGGCTAACACTGGGCTAACACTGGGCTAACACTGGGCTAACACTGGGCTAACACTGGGCTAACACTGGGCCAACACTGGGCTAACACTGGGCTAACACTGGGCCAACACTGGGCTAACACTGGGCTAACACTGGGCTAACACTGGGCTAACACTGGGCTAACACTGGGCTGACACTGGGCTAACACTGGGCTAACACTGGGCTAACACTGGGCTAACACTGGGCCAACACTGGGCTAACACTGGGCTAACACTGGGCTGACACTGGGCCAACAATGGGCTAACACTGGGCTAACACTGGGCTAACACTGGGCTAACACTGGGCCAACAATGGGCTAACACTGGGCTAACACTGGGCCAACACTGGGCTAACACTGGGCTAACACTGGGCTGACACTGGGCCAACAATGGGCTAACACTGGGCTAACACTGGGCTAACACTGGGCTAACACTGGGCTAACACTGGGCTAACATTGGGCTAACACTGGGCTAACACTGGGCCAACACTGGGCTAACACTGGGCTAACACTGGGCTAACACTGGGCCAACAATGGGCTAACACTGGGCTAACACTGGGCTAACACTGGGCTAACACTGGGCCAACAATGGGCTAACACTGGGCTAACACTGGGCTAACACTGGGCTAACACTGGGCTAACACTGGGCCAACAATGGGCTAACACTGGGCTAACACTGGGCTAACACTGGGCTAACACTGGGCTAACACTGGGCCAACACTGGGCTAACACTGGGCTAACACTGGGCTAACACTGGGCCAACACTGGGCTAACACTGGGCCTTTTGTGAAGCTGGATGGTAGTACCGTGCGTTTTTAAGCAAGACAGGCAACACGACAAATATGCTCAAGCATTTGACGGTGCATGGCATCAAAATCCACGAAGAAAGTTGCACGGTGTTTGAATGCAGAAGGACCGGGCCAGCGTCTTCGTCTTGTCAGGAGGACGAACCAACAACAGCAACACCGTCTCCGAGTCCGGCTTCCACTTCCACACACGGCTGGACTGTAATGTATTCTTACCGGTGCGATGGCCGGCGGGCCGCTGCGTAGTGGGCCGGTCAGGTTGGTGAAAATGTATGTATTATGTATTTGATTGGGCCGGTAGGTGATTCTGGTCTCTGGAGTGGCCCTCTATTCAACGTTGGTCCACGTACAATTGGGCCAGCCCATAGCAACTGTTGGTTTTCGGTTTTTGAGCGACAGAAAAGTGGATTTTATGCAACAATTTGGATGCAACAACTAGGTGTCATTAGAAGAAGAGGATGTTTTACATCGGATAGCGTCTTAACTTCACGTGAAGACTCAGGTAGGAGCCAGCATTTAGACCTAGACGTGAAAATGGCACAGTGTAAAATGGGAAATGTGTTACATTCGCCGGGCGCTAATGCGCTCAGTATGAGCCAGAAGCGCCCGGCGAGCGGGGTAAAGTTGTAACAGACTATGGGGAAAGATACATCAGACATATGGGAAATGTTTGTGTGGCTATATTATGTCCAAAGTAATCTACTCTATATTTTTTGGTTTTGAGTATCTAAGTTTTAGTTTAGTTTTATAGTTTCACCTATAACAATACTGATTCCTAGTGGTAGGAAGGGACGCCAACATGACAACAATCAATACACTTGTATTTGCGTTAAAAAAAAATCAGTGTTGTTATGTTTAGTACTGTACTGTACTGCACAACCCATGCGAGCGCGAGCTCGAAAAATTGGGCCGATTCGAAATTGTGGGCCTGTCTGACACATGGCAGGTAGCTTTTTTGGTCCCAGTCCAGCCCTGCTTCCACATACTCGTCTGAAGACGGTGAGTGAATCTTGATACGCCTGAGATTTTAGCAGGTAACTTAACGTAGCAGACGTAAAAATTCGTCCAACTTGTAGCGTCCTGCTAAGGGCTAGCTAGGTTGTAGCTAATGCTAGGCTACTCTTAATACCGTAGGCACAGTGATAAACTGCGACCCATGTAACGTTACACACTGTAGTGTAACACTACTGTAGGTTTAGTTTATGGGCCATTAGCTAACCATAGCTATCTACCGTTAAATCAAAAGCTGAAATGCATTAAGACTGACAGTAATCCTGTCTTTCAGCCCAAGATACAGCTACCTAGCAACCTAGCTAAGGTTATCAGTTATTTAAATTATTATTATTTATTATTATTATTAATAAATGTTATTTAAATGGATTTTTTTTTTAAAGGTATCGAAAAAAGTATCGTTCAGGAACCGGTATCGAAATCAAAGTACGGAATCGGTATTGATATCGAAAAATTTTGAACGATACCCAGCCCTAGCCAACACTGGGCTAACACTGGGCCAACACTGGGCTAACACCGGGCCGACACCGGGCCGACACTGGCATCTCCCACCCACACAGATGAAAGCCAACGCTTAAGTGGCAGTGTCTGCTCTGTATGCACCTCCCCTGTCTGACAGCTCTGCCCCGAGAGAGAGACAGAGAGAGAGAGAGAGAGAGAGAGAGAGAGAGAGAGGGAGAGAGGGAGGGAGAGAGAGAGAGAGAGAGTGAGTGAGGGAGCCAGAGAGGAGAGAGAGAGAGAGCTGCTTGAGTATCAACACAATGAGTTTTGAGTGTGTGTGTGCGCGTGTGCATGTGTGTGTGTGTGTGTGTGCTCATAGTGTTTGTTAACATGGCATTCATTATGCATTGTGGAGTTACACTGTATCTCTCCCATCTTTCACTTTCTCCCCTCTTTATTGTTCTCCCTCCTCTGCCTTCACGAGCAGCTGGGATGGATCAAGCATTTTAATGACCCTTCGCTGATTTCTGCATTTGCTTTAAATGTGCCTTCAAGTTAAGGCGCGGGTAAAGTTATGGTTGTGGTTGAAATGTGCACGAGTGGTTGTGGCCGTGCAGTGAAGTGGGACCGCGTTCTTCAATGCGTCGTTTTCACAGCAGCCATTTTCTGTCTAAAAAGGCCGGGTAGGCTATAGGCCCCAGCACTGGAACACCTAAATGGATTGGAAGTTGGAGTGTTCCTGCCCATTTTCAACCAGCTTTGTATCATTAGAACATCAGTAGTATATCAGAAAACTGTAAACGGTTTTGAAGTCTGTCATTTAATTTGACAGTTATTGAGTGTTAAAGTGTGGACCAGTGACATCACTCGTCCACACTAACTCAAATGAATAACTCATTAACTCAAATCAACTCTCAATAACTGTCAAACTATTCACCATTCATCTAGTTTGACAGTTATTGAGAGTTGATTCGAGTTAATGAGTTATTAATTTGTGTTAGTGTGGACCAGTGATGTCACTGGTCCACACTTTAACACTCAATAACTGTCAAATTAAATGACAGACTTCAAAACATTTTACAGTTTTCTGATATACTACTGATGTTCTAATGATACAAAGCTGGTTGAAAATGGGCAGAGTGTTCCTTCAAGGGTTTGGTTGCACCTGTGTTTACAGTATCTTGCCTTTTAGACACAAAGTGGCTGCTGTGAAAAAAGTAAATTCAGAAACTTGTTCACTTGATTCTCGTTGACTAGCTAAACCAGGGCCGCGCTTCTCAAGGAAACAGCCATTGTAAATAATCTTGCACAATACCCTTTCGCTATGATTGTTATTGAGTTATGAAATTGAGTATGTTAGTTAAAGCCCCATTCTGTAGTTTATTTGCGGAAACTGCGCCCCCCACCTAAATGCTACACTTCCTGTTTGTACGTTCAGATATCAGCCTTATTTTACGGTTTCTGCTTGTACAGGTAGCTACTCTCTACTTTGCTTACCTGTCTGCAGTGTTTGTAACTGGTTCGCTGAGAGGAAAAAGGATCCAAATATCCCCAAATGTTGCCTTGACTTGTTTCAGTGAGACAAGTAGCTAATTGAGCCGCTAATCAAGCTAGCAAGCGAAACACGTTTCCTACTTCCTACTTCACAAATAAAAGCATCCCTTTAGTTTGTTAGCGGAAAACATTTGAAGGGGCTATGCAGGAAATGGAGTTAAAAGTTCCAGGCAACTTGACACGGTCAAGCTGATCCAAGATGCAGGCAGCCACCAAAAATCCACACTGCGGGAACAGGCCTTCAGAGGGCGCTGTGGGAATGACAGAGCTGCCATTCTCCCTATTAGAAATCACTGTACCATCGAAATGATTAAAACGCTGTTATATTAAGGTCAAAGAGTTACATGATGGGGCTTTAAAGATATAGAATCCTCTCAGCCTTTTTGATATTTCTTGCCAGTGTGACACAGATACAGATACAGGAGCAACTCAACCTCAGGTAGTTAGAATTAACCTCCGCGGGGGAACGAAGAAACTGGCCCTAGATCAGATTCAGATGTTGTCACAGCATGGCCATTAAGCCAACGGATTTGACACAGTGCTGCGCTGAGATCTATCAGGTGATGATCAGCGAGTCGTTATCTGACCAGAGGGATCTGCTCGCTAGATCAATCTATCTGTCATCGTCTTGTAAGCAAGATGTATGCTCACTATCCCACAGAGCAAGGAGGAGGAGTGGGGGAATTTGTAATGAAAACCATGACATGCACAGCATATAGTGATAGTCAGGGTCGATTGTGTCCCTCTGCTAAAGAAATACAAGACAAGTCAGGCTAGAAAGCAGAGCCTGCACACAGAAGTATGCTTTAGACTTCTTTAGTTATTCAACAATGCTTCGATCCAAGGTGGACGTTCATCTGCTCAATTTCAAAGCATTTCCATTCAAAATAAAGATGTCTAAACTAGGCCACGGTGTGGGGGTTCTACCTTCTAATCATGTCCTGCATCTTCTAGCCCAGCAGCACACACAGTCCATGTGCATAGTAGTCTATTTCGTTTGTCTCTCCCATTTTCACCCCAAAGGACTTTTCACGGGGGCCATTTTGTGTCGAAAAGGCAGGGTAAACACTGGTGCAAGCAAAACACTAACGAGGGTTTCCAACTTCCATGATTGGAAGTTGGAAACCCTCATTACCATTTTGCTTGCACCTGTGTTTCCCGCAATCTCCGCAGTTCCCCTCCCACCGACCGACCGGGGAATTGAACGCGGGTCTCCGCGGTGGAGGCGATTGCTTTTAATGTACCTTGACACTACCCAGATGCCCTGGAATAGTTAGTTTCTACTATAGATGGAAGAATACAATAGAAGACTCACACAAGCAAATGGCCAACTATCCTCCACCCAGGCTGAGCTCCGCCCACTATCCTCCACCCAGGCTGAGCTCCGCCCACTATCCTCCACCCAGGCTGAACTCCGCCCACTGACTCACTACCGCTCTGCTGCTGCTGCTTCCGTGACTCCAAAGCAGAAACAAATGTCTCAATCCTGCCAAGTGTGTGTGTGTGTGTGTGTGTGTGTGTGCGTGTGTGTGTGTGTGTGTGTGTGTGTGTATGTGTGTGTGTGTGTGTGTGTGTGTGTGTGTGTGTGTGTGTGTGTGTGCGTGTGTGCGTGTGTGTGTGTGTGTGTGTGTGCGTGCGTGCGTGCGTGCGTGTGTGTGTGAGAGCCCACTGGCCTGTGGTTCTCTCAGTAGTTCTGCAGCAGCAGTAACTGGATACAGTACACACACATTTTTGTTGCTGATCCAAGCTCGTCGGCTTGCCATCATTTTGATTTAGTTCAACTTGTTGTAAAACAGTGCTGTGCACCGTTAAAGAGGAGAACATGTAGAAACAGTGCTGTGCACCGTTAAAGAGGAGAACATGTAGAAACAGTGCTGTGCACCGTTAAAGAGGAGAACATGTAGAAACAGTGCTGTGCACCGTTAAAGAGGAGAACATGTAGAAACAGTGCTGTGCACCGTTAAAGAGGAGAACATGTAGAAACAGTGCTGTGCACCGTTAAAGAGGAGAGCATGTAGAAACAGTGCTGTGCACCTTAAAGAGGAGAACATGTAGAAACAGTGCTGTGCACGTTAAAGAGGAGAACATGTAGAAACAGTGCTGTGCACGTTAAAGAGGAGAACATGTAGAAACAGTGCTGTGCACCGTTAAAGAGGAGAACATGTAGAAACAGTGCTGTGCACGTTAAAGAGGAGAACATGTAGAAACAGTGCTGTGCACGTTAAAGAGGAGAACATGTAGAAACAGTGCTGTGCACGTTAAAGAGGAGAACATGTAGAAACAGTGCTGTGCACGTTAAAGAGGAGAACATGTAGAAACAGTGCTGTGCACGTTAAAGAGGAGAACATGTAGAAACAGTGCTGTGCACGTTAAAGAGGAGAACATGTAGAAACAGTGCTGTGCACGTTAAAGAGGAGAACATGTAGAAACAGTGCTGTGCACGTTAAAGAGGAGAACATGTAGAAACAGTGCTGTGCACGTTAAAGAGGAGAACATGTAGAAACAGTGCTGTGCACGTTAAAGAGGAGAACATGTAGAAACAGTGCTGTGCACGTTAAAGAGGAGAACATGTAGAAACAGTGCTGTGCACCTTAAAGAGGAGAACATGTAGAAACAGTGCTGTGCACGTTAAAGAGGAGAACATGTAGAAACAGTGCTGTGCACGTTAAAGAGGAGAACATGTAGAAACAGTGCTGTGCACGTTAAAGAGGAGAACATGTAGAAACAGTGCTGTGCACGTTAAAGAGGAGAACATGTAGAAACAGTGCTGTGCACGTTAAAGAGGAGAACATGTAGAAACAGTGCTGTGCACCTTAAAGAGGAGAACATGTAGAAACAGTGCTGTGCACGTTAAAGAGGAGAACATGTAGAAACAGTGCTGTGCACGTTAAAGAGGAGAACATGTAGAAACAGTGCTGTGCACCTTAAAGAGGAGAGCATGTAGAAACAGTGCTGTGCACGTTAAAGAGGAGAACATGTAGAAATAGTGCTGTGCACGTTAAAGAGGAGAGCATGTAGAAACAGTGCTGTGCACGTTAAAGAGGAGAGCATGTAGAAACAGTGCTGTGCACGTTAAAGAGGAGAACATGTAGAAACAGTGCTGTGCACATTAAAGAGGAGAACATGTAGAAACAGTGCTGTGCACGTTAAAGAGGAGAGCATGTAGAAACAGTGCTGTGCACGTTAAATAGGAGAACATGTAGAAACAGTGCTGTGCATGTTAAAGAGGAGAGCATGTAGAAACAGTGCTGTGCACGTTAAAGAGGAGAGCATGTAGAAACAGTGCTGTGCACGTTAAAGAGGAGAGCATGTAGAAACAGTGCTGTGCACGTTAAAGAGGAGAACATGTAGAAACAGTGCTGTGCATGTTAAAGAGGAGAACATGTAGAAACAGTGCTGTGCACCGTTAAAGAGGAGAACATGTAGAAACAGTGCTGTGCACGTTAAAGAGGAGAACATGTAGAAACAGTGCTGTGCATGTTAAAGAGGAGAGCATGTAGAAACAGTGCTGTGCACGTTAAAGAGGAGAGCATGTAGAAACAGTGCTGTGCACCTTAAAGAGGAGAGCATGTAGAAACAGTGCTGTGCACCGTTAAAGAGGAGAGCATGTAGAAACAGTGCTGTGCACGTTAAAGAGGAGAGCATGTAGAAACAGTGATGTGCACGTTAAAGAGGAGAACATGTAGAAACAGTGCTGTGCACGTTAAAGAGGAGAACATGTAGAAACAGTGATGTGCACGTTAAAGAGGAGAACATGTAGAAACAGTGCTGTGCACGTTAAAGAGGAGAACATGTAGAAACAGTGCTGTGCATGTTAAAGAGGAGAGCATGTAGAAACAGTGATGTGCATGTTAAAGAGGAGAGCATGTAGAAACAGTGATGTGCACGTTAAAGAGGAGAACATGTAGAAACAGTGCTGTGCACGTTAAAGAGGAGAACATGTAGAAACAGTGATGTGCATGTTAAAGAGGAGAGCATGTAGAAACAGTGATGTGCACGTTAAAGAGGAGAACATGTAGAAACAGTGCTGTGCACGTTAAAGAGGAGAACATGTAGAAACAGTGATGTGCATGTTAAAGAGGAGAACATGTAGAAACAGTGATGTGCATGTTAAAGAGGAGAACATGTAGAAACAGTGATGTGCATGTTAAAGAGGAGAACATGTAGAAACAGTGCTGTGCACCGTTAAAGAGGAGAGCATGTAGAAACAGTGCTGTGCACGTTAAAGAGGAGAGCATGTAGAAACAGTGCTGTGCACGTTAAAGAGGAGAGCATGTAGAAACACTGCTGTGCACGTTAAAGAGCAGAACATGTAGAAACAGTGCTGTGCACCGTTAAAGAGGAGAACATGTAGAAACAGTGCTGTGCACGTTAAAGAGGAGAGCATGTAGAAACAGTGCTGTGCACGTTAAAGAGGAGAGCATGTAGAAACAGTGCTGTGCACGTTAAAGAGGAGAGCATGTAGAAACAGTGCTGTGCACGTTAAAGAGGAGAACATGTAGAAACAGTGCTGTGCACCGTTAAAGAGGAGAACATGTA
>NC_139650.1:4778477-4783477 GCF_964638095.1 Poromitra crassiceps
TGAATCTATGTATGTATGAATGTGAGCCAGGGAGTGGACCGAGACAGACATCTGCAGTTCAAGCTATCTCCAACAGTCTGAGCCATCACTAAATCAACTGTAAGCAGGCTACAGTGTTGGCAAGTCAAAGGAGAGAAGGAAAGGAAGGAGAAGTAAAGAGCAGCCATGGAAAGATAACTTTCCAGCTCCCAATGGTGAGTAAATTGACCATCTTTGATGGTGGGAGGAAACCCACACGAACACGGGGAGAACATGTAAACTCCACACAAAAAGGACCCAGGATGGAGTGGGGCTTGAACCCGGAAACTTCTTGTTAGGCAACACTGCTAACCCCCGAGTCAAATTATTGACGCCATCCCAACGTTCTGATATACAGTTTTCATGAATTTCATATGATGTATTTCAGTGACTCTGATGTTTATGTGGTGAGCAAGCAATTATTTGTAGCCATAATAAATCAAAGAAAAGTCTGTCAACAGGATTGTTATGTAGGCCGGAGTTCACATCGTTTATTCTGTATTAAACCAAGAGATTGTATTGAGATATGCAGGACAGCAATGCAAATTGTCATTTAAATGGGAGTAGTGTAAACAAAATGACATCATACTGGGCTTACTGGGCTACAGTCTATGACATCATAGTGGGCTAACAGTCTGCTAACATTTCATCTGGGCTAAGATAGAATTCAGTTGGCCAGCCCTTAACATCCAATATCCAGGTTCCAGGAAATCAGATTATAAATTCATACAAGGCAATGGCTTTGAAATGTCTGTAATAATCATTTAAAAAAAAAGGTTGTAAAAGAATATTGAAGATACTGAATGTGGAAAATACTGTTTTTTTTCTTTCTTTTAGCAATGAATACATTTAAAAGATGCAATGGAATTATTTGCACACTCCGATGTCTTCAAATCCAAACAAACGATTATCATTATGACATTTGTGATCGCTTCTGACCTATAACAGTGTCATATAGTCCAGTTGTCCCGTCATAAATCTCTCCATACAGTACAGAATTGCATTGTTTTCCAGGGCTTTCCAGGATTTGGTCTCCATGTGAGTTTGAACATGACCCAACGTGGGAAACACGTTCAATCAAATAAGATTCTTGCAGATTCCTCAACTGCATTAGTTGAATTCACAAAGCTTGCATTTTTCTGCCCGTTGTGTTATCAGTTTGATTATAGCCTTAGCGTACTGTATATTCATAATCGACAGTGTTACATTTCAACCCTTAAAATAGGGTTTAACAAACCATGGCCACATTAGCATATAGCATGTACATGTAATTGTAGGTTTAGAAACTAAGATCCAGTAACAGCAAACTCCTTTGGTATTTCTGAGGAAAAAAAAGGATTGCGTTAACAGTATTGGATCAGAGCGCAGAGAGATTTGTATCAAGTGAGTTTAAAATGCACAACAGATCTAGGTGACATCTCAAGAGGTATTGGGTTGGAGAAGGTATGTGTCTGAGCAGATGAGAGTGGTGAGAGCTGTTATCAAAAGCGTACCATTCATTCATACTACAAGCATATGGATCTAACTTAGCATAATAAGATTTTCACTCGGGGTATTAAATTAGATGTGGAGCAATGTCTGCTTTACGGAGAGCCCGGCAAAACCTGATAACACAGAAATGTGATTTTCACATTAGAGGAGAAATGCAAATATCTTAACTAAAATCTACAAAACAAGGATTAATAGAAGATTTTGGTAAAGGTGAGGAATCTACATGGAAATACAGGCCGTGAGCTAAGCCGTAGGCCGTTTGTTCACTTAGCGAGAATGACGAAGATAAATGAAATGTATTCAAGAGGAGCTGATGCCTTCCAGTCCTTCTCCCAGTTCTGACCGTTCCGACCAGCGATGCTCCTCATACAAGAACTCACTGGAAACAGCCACAGTCCCTCGTTTCAAAATGTCAAAGTAAACATGATGTGTAAGACAAAACGAGGAGAGTCTTGAGCTCTCTCCCTTCACATGTTGGAGTGGAGAATGTGTCCATGGCAGACGACCATCCAACCCCAGGATCTGGGGTGGACTGTCCAACCCATCTCCAGGCAGACGCATGACTCTCACATCATGACTCTTCTCTGAATAAGTCCTTTATTAGGCGAGGTGCATAATAAGGAAAGACATGTCTATAATATTGCCACTAGCCACCGTTAGGGTTTCCTCTATTTGGTCCATCGAAAACAGGGACGAGGGACAGCAGTGGGCGTACGTGTCCTCCGCATGGACTGTGTCGCGTTGCAAAAGCGACCAATCAAACATGGAAGACTTTAACCTTGCCAAGGACAGGAGGGACAGACGACATTTTCTACTGAGATCTGAGCACCCATTTTCCCATTATGCTGCTGCTCTTATCTCCAGAAACACTCAAATCCGTTTAAATGGAGCCATTTTCTCATTTGCCTTTGGAGGTCATTTTTCATGCTTGGGGAACTCCAGTCATTCAGAAGGCACAAGGGGCTCCATTGTAATAAGAGGCTGTTCGGTGAGGGTCCAGAGGCCCCCGTCCACACACATCCTGACAGACACTCTCGGACCAGCTGGAACTCACTATCCACACAGCCACCCGGCCAGTTAGCAACGGGCTAAACAAGGACAAGGGTGGACGACGTGCAGGAGAGGCCAGTGTCCCTGTCTAGAAGAAGGAGATGTTCACCAGTGTTCACCAGCTCTCAGCATTCGATCAGTCCTGCTGCTTGGCAAACCCTGTAAAAAGCTTTTGGAGATATCGGGGGGAACCGAGCAGGCCGGCGAGATCCGACGTGAACCACAACAGCAGCCGGGCTTAGCTGAGGCGACGGGGCAAGGCACTTGCGAGCGTTGATAGGACACAGATGTCGTTCCTGGGCTTCTGGTCGTGTGTAGCAGACATCTGTTAGGACCTCAGGAGGAGAAGCAGAGGCCACAGCACTCCATGCAGATCTCCAGGCAGTCTGCAGACTCACAGCAGGCGTCGATGATGCCGCAGTCCATGTCGCAGGGCAGGTCGCAGTCGCCGCACTCCTCCGACGCGCAGCAGCAGCAGAAACACGACTCCTCCCCCGCGCACGAGCCGCAGGTGGCGCAGTCCAGGACGATGTTGCACAGAGTCAGGAACTCACAGAACAGGCAGGCCAGGATACAGTGGACACAGCAGTCTGCAGAGAGAGAGAGAGAGACAGAGAGAGACAGAGAGAGAGAGAGAGAGACACAGAGAGACAGAGAGAGACACACACACAGAGACAGAGAGAGAGACAGAGAGAGAGACAGAGACAGAGAGAGAGAAAGGAATCAATCATGGGACATTTACAGAGATGGGAAGTAATTAAGTACAAATATGGTACTTTGTTAGTATACTTAAGGAGGATTTTCAGGTATCTGTACTTTACTGAGTATTTATTTTACTTTTACACACACACACACACACACACACACACACACACACACACACACACACACACACACACACACACACACACACACACACACACACACACACACACACACACACACACACACACACACAACTCACTCTCTCTTCCGGTCTTATTATATCTCAGCCAGTATAATAATTACAATCCAATCAGATGCCGGCTCAGTGTTATTCTGCTCTGCCACTGGCTCATGCCCCTCCAATAACCATCCAATCAGATGCTGGCTCAGTGTTACTCTGCTCTGCCACTGGCTCATGCCCCTCCAATGACCATCCAGTCAGATGCTGGCTCAGTGTTACTCTGCTCTGCCACTGGCTCATGCCCCTCCAATGACCATCCAATCAGATGCTGGCTCAGTGTTACTCTGCTCTGCCACTGGCTCATGCCCCTCCAATGACCATCCAATCAGATGCTGGCTCAGTGTTACTCTGCTCTGCCACTGGCTCATGCCCCTCCAATGACCATCCAGTCAGATGCTGGCTCAGTGTTACTCTGCTCTGCCATTGGCCCACGCCCCTCCAATAACCATCCAATCAGACGCCGGCTCAGTGTTATTCAGGGACCCAGCCACGTTAAGAATGGTCTGAAGTGGACTTATTTATGTGATATAATAACGATGTGAGCCACTGCGTGTCGCAAAATAAGCTATTTACACGAACTAAATACAAGCATTTCACATGCCGGGTTTGTCTGTCTGGTTCTTCTTCTACAAATAAATGAGTGTTTCAGTGCATGGGGATCAAACCGGACTTACCAGGGTGACTTAAAAATAATCAAAATGATATTTAAAGCACATAAGGACATAAGGTCCAGGTTGTAAAAAAAAACCTGGAGTAATGGTGTGAGACTGAGACGCACATGGACTCAGAGCTGAGGACAATTGGACATATTGGACAATTAACCTGTATTTTGATTTGATACTTTTCCCTGGGACTGGATGCTAGGGAGAGTCACCTGTGAAGATATACTAACTGTTTTGTAAGGACTTTCTTTTTCAGAGGTCTGCTTGCACACTGGAGCCGCTGTCCAGACAAAACGACAAGGTTAGGCCGTGTGTCCATCTAGCGTCTTTTTCTTGACAGTTAAACGCTGAAGTACACTGGGAAGCGCTGATCTCAGCGCACAATATAACAAGGAAGCAGTGTGAAACTAATGTTAGTTCAGTGTAGCTTGATAGCTGACAGCTAACATTAGCAAACAACACACATACAGTGATTTAGCTCAACACTCACCAGAAATATTAACCCATTGATACCTGATGCAGCATTTGTGTGTGTATCCCTTTAAGACCGCGAACTGCGTCATGCGGTTCGCGGTCTTAAAGGGATACACACACAAATGAGGGATATACACGCAAATTCTGCATCAGGTATCAATGGGTTAAGTGTCTAGCCAATCTGCTCCCACAATTGAGCCTTTCTGTCTCTGTTGCGATAGTTCCTCCATATGATTAGTTGCCAGAAAAGGAGCACCCGACACCAGCGTCTTTCTGAAAAGTTAAAATATTTTCAGCTGGGAGCGCTGGGAGTCGGGCGCACAAAAACGCCGGAGCGCTGTGAAAATAGACGCTGGACG
>NC_139650.1:4785977-4803477 GCF_964638095.1 Poromitra crassiceps
TCTGCTCACTAATTGCAACTCTTTCGCTCCATTTATTTTGTAAAGTTATATTCTTCAAAAGGCGGGTTTATCATTCATTCATTGCATCATATACGGTATGCTATAGTTTTCTCTTGCCGTTCTCTAAGCAAAATGTTGTAGTTGGGTAAAGGAGGAACTTTGATTCAGAAATCCAAAAAAGTTTGAGACCCAGAAGAATTTAATAGGTGCTTATATACTTTATGTTAATGAGAATGCAATATTTCAAGTGTGTGTGTATGTGTGTGTGTGTGTGTGTGTGTGTGTGTGTCTGCGTGTGCGTGTGTGTGTGTGTGTGTGTGTGCGCGTACGTGTGTACGTGTGTCTATGAGCAGCATGCCTGGCAACATGTGTGCATAACGTGCAGGACGGAGGCCCCCCTCTCTCTCTCTCAGTGTGTGTCCAGACTTCTGCTGACGCAGCGCCACGCACAGGGGGCGTTCTGGGAAACGGAGTCAAACGACACACAGCCCACCCCCAAAGGCACAGGCTCATGGGATGAGCCATGTCTTTAGTGAGCTGACCCCTGATCCTTCTTGTCTAGACTAGACTCTTACACAACAAGACACGGAGAGAGAGAGAATATAGGCCAAAGCCACACAGAGAGACAGCAGGGCAGAGGGAGGGAGAGGAGTATTATGTCTCCCATTCAGTACATATGAGACTTTAAAATAATATCAGGAGCAGTTTTGACACAACACACTGGGACTGTCTGGTATTTTGGGTAAAAGAAGGCCAAGGTAATTTTTCAATGCTTTACAGATGATGAAAGTTTAGACTGTAACTAAGCTTTCAAATGGTGCGTCATACACATTGAAATCTGAAAAGAGTTGAAGAAGATAATGCTTTGTTTGAATATTTGTACTAAAAGCAACGTTCAGAGAAAATCACCTTGAAAGTTGGCGAACAAGCTTGCTTTGCCCTGAACAAGCTTATAGTTTGCTAACAAAATGACACGTACGGTCGGTCGGGGGGGCGCATGTTTCGGGGGGCGGAAGGGGAACTGGTGGGAATATCGTGATCCTCCCACGTGCTGCTACGTCCCTGCCGGTGAAGCTCCCCGCTGTCAGGTGAAAAGAGGAGGCTGGCAACTGCGCATGTGCCGGAGGAAGCACGGTGCTAGTCTACGGCTCTCCCCAGATCGGCAGAGGGTGGAGCAGGGGTAGCAGGGGGGGAAATTGGGGGAGAAAATAAGGGGAAATCAGAAAAAAATGGTAAAAAAAGAACAAAGAAAAAAAGAACAGATGACAAGTATTTAGTGGTCCTAAAACGGTTGTTTGTTATATTGAGTGTGCTCTTCAACAGCCTAAACTTGCGTAATATGAGAAAAAAGTTAAAACCTTTCTTTTTGTTCAAAAAAACCTTTGATCTTGATTTGTGCGATTTCATACCTACTTGTTGCTACCAATACGAGCCTATCTGCTGTACAGCCTTCAGCACACGCACACACACATTTGTTGATCTTGGCTTGGTAGATCTTACCTCCAAGTGCCACCAAGTAGCTACTAACCATCCTGCTAGGGAGAAGCAGGCAGTGAAAAGCACACCTCTGCTGCCAAGTCAAACACACACCCTGAGGAGAACAGAGCAGTCACATGGAGGCCTGCCTCTCATATATTATGCTAGTATTTAATACCATCCTATTGAGGCCTCCATGTTTTCTTGACCTGAAAGCACAAGATGTTGAGAGGTGTGGTGAGACTTAACAGGGCTGGGTACAGTACAACACTCACAATATCAAAGAAGATACTCTCTCTCCCTCCCTCTCTCTCTTTCACGCACGCATGCACAGACACACACACACACACACACACACACACACACACACACACACACACACGCAGACTGGCAATAAAAGCGTCCGTGCGATAGCCACTCAGAGACAGATAACCCCGGGCCGGGCCTGTTTTGATTGGCTGACAGCCGCAGTCACACAACCAATCCAGTGTTATTAAAGATTCTTTCATTCAGCGTTTTCTAACCTCGCTCCAGATGTTTGGCAAGCTGCAGGCCCAGTGTGTGTGTGTGTGTGTGTGTGTGTGTGTGTGTGTGTGTGTCTATGTGTGCAGAGTCGGTGAGAAGGAAACATACTTTCTCCTCTGAATTATGTCAAAAGTCAATACCTGCTGCTCAGCTCTGATGGTCTCCCCCCCTCTCTCTCTCTCCCTCTCTCTCTCTCAATATATTCTCTCCCTCTCCCTCTCTCCCTCCCTCTCTCTCCATATCTTCTCTCCCTCTCCCACTCTCCATATCTCTCCGTCTGTCCATATCTTCCCTTCCTCCTCTCTGGCTCTCTGGTAACCATTGGCATGTTGTTGGTATTATGACCCTGCACTGGGCAGTATGGGAATTGTAGTTTTGGGAGTATAGATAGAGGAGGGATGGTTTCTATTGTTCTGCAGGAGATTTTGCCTGCATACTTTTTTTCTTTCTTTTTAACCAAGTTTTTTTTCCTCCCCAATTCTACTTGGCCAATTCCCCCTGCTGTCCCGGTCATTGCTCCACCCCCTCTGCAGATCTGGGGAGAGTTGTAGACTAGCACCATGCTCCGATACATGTGCAGTCGCCAGCCGCTTCTTTTCACCTGACAGCGACGTGGCATGTGGGAGCATCACGCGATTCCCCCCCCAGTTCCCCTCCCCCGCAAACAGGCGCCTCGACCGACCAGAGGAGGCACTAATGCTAAGGCTTCCCACCCACAGCCACGGCCAGTTGTGCCTGGATGGACGCCAGGCCAAGCTGGAGGTATGACGGGGGCTCGAACCTGCGACCTTCGTGTTGGTAGGCGGGGAATCTACTGCTACACTACTACTCAGTATTTCAGCTGGTAATGAATAAGTACAGAGAGAGGGAAGGAGCAGCTTGGAGGCATCATAGAGGGGAGGACATCCATACTCCTTGTGAGTGTATTGTGTATGCTGTGTGTGTGTGTGTGTGTGTGTGTGTGTGTGTGTGTGTGTGTGTGTGTGTGTGTGTGTGTGTGTGTGTGTGTGTGTGTGTGTGTGTGTGTGTGTGTGTGTGTGTGTGGTAAATAGGTGGAGTTGGCAGGCAGGCGGACAGACAGAGACGGCGAGACATGACTGTCTCCACACAGAGCTCGAGTTTAGGCAGCAATGCCCGCTCACACACAAATATATGCATGCAAGAGCACGTGCACACACACACAAACACGTACACACACACACACACACACACACACACACACACACACACGCACACGTACACACACACACACACACACACACACACACACACACACACACACACACACACACACACACAAGGCCCCTTTGTCTGAAGGCAAGAAAGGAAAGGATGAAGATGGAGTGAGAGAGGGAGAGGATGGGAGACATGACTTGTTGCTGGTGCATATTTGGGGCAGCAGCATGTAATGGAGACATGACTTGTTGCTGGTGCATATTTGGGGCAGCAGCATGTAGTGGGAGACATGACTTGTTGCTGGTGCATATTTGGGGCAGCAGCATGTAGTGGGAGACATGACTTGTTGCTGGTGCATATTTGGGGCAGCAGCATGTAGTGGAGACATGACTTGTTGCTGGTGCATATTTGGGGCAGCAGCATGTAGTGGGAGACATGACTTGTTGCTGGTGCATATTTGGGGCAGCAGCATGTAATGGGAGACATGACTTGTTGCTGGTGCATATTTGGGGCAGCAGCATGTAGTGGGAGACATGACTTGTTGCTGGTGCATATTTGGGGCAGCAGCATGTAGTGGGAGACATGACTTGTTGCTGGTGCATATTTGGGGCAGCAGCATGTAGTGGGAGACATGACTTGTTGCTGGTGCATATTTGGGGCAGCAGCATGTAATGGGAGACATGACTTGTTGCTGGTGCATATTTGGGGCAGCAGCATGTAGTGGGAGACATGACTTGTTGCTGGTGCATATTTGGGGCAGCAGCATGTAATGGAGACATGACTTGTTGCTGGTGCATATTTGGGGCAGCAGCCTGTAGTGGGAGACATGACTTGTTGCTGGTGCATATTTGGGGCAGCAGCATGTAATGGAGACATGACTTGTTACTGGTGCATATTTGGGGCAGCAGCCTGTAGTGGGAGACATGACTTGTTGCTGGTGCATATTTGGGGCAGCAGCATGTAATGGGAGACATGACTTGTTGCTGGTGCATATTTGGGGCAGCAGCATGTAGTGGGAGACATGACTTGTTGCTGGTGCATATTTGGGGCAGCAGCATGTAGTGGGAGACATGACTTGTTGCTGGTGCATATTTGGGGCAGCAGCATGTAGTGGGAGACATGACTTGTTGCTGGTGCATATTTGGGGCAGCAGCATGTAATGGGAGACATGACTTGTTGCTAGTGCATATTTGGGGCAGCAGCATGTAGTGGGAGACATGACTTGTTGCTGGTGCATATTTGGGGCAGCAGCATGTAGTGGAGACATGACTTGTTGCTGGTGCATATTTGGGGCAGCAGCATGTAGTGGGAGACATGACTTGTTGCTGGTGCATATTTGGGGCAGCAGCATGTAGTGGAGACATGACTTGTTACTGGTGCATATTTGGGGCAGCAGCATGTAGTGGAGACATGACTTGTTGCTGGTGCATATTTGGGGCAGCAGCATGTAGTGGAGACATGACTTGTTGCTGGTGCATATTTGGGGCAGCAGCATGTAGTGGGAGACATGACTTGTTGCTGGTGCATATTTGGGGCAGCAGCATGTAGTGGGAGACATGACTTGTTGCTGGTGCATATTTGGGGCAGCAGCATGTAGTGGGAGACATGACTTGTTACTGGTGCATATTTGGGGCAGCAGCATGTAGTGGAGACATGACTTGTTGCTGGTGCATATTTGGGGCAGCAGCATGTAGTGGAGACATGACTTGTTGCTGGTGCATATTTGGGGCAGCAGCATGTAGTGGGAGACATGACTTGTTGCTGGTGCATATTTGGGGCAGCAGCATGTAATGGGAGACATGACTTGTTGCTGGTGCATATTTGGGGCAGCAGCATGTAATGGAGACATGACTTGTTGCTGGTGCATATTTGGGGCAGCAGCATGTAATGGGAGACATGACTTGTTGCTGGTGCATATTTGGGGCAGCAGCATGTAGTGGGAGACATGACTTGTTGCTGGTGCATATTTGGGGCAGCAGCATGTAGTGGGAGACATGACTTGTTGCTGGTGCATATTTGGGGCAGCAGCATGTAGTGGGAGACATGACTTGTTGCTGGTGCATATTTGGGGCAGCAGCATGTAATGGAGACATGACTTGTTGCTGGTGCATATTTGGGGCAGCAGCATGTAATGGAGACATGACTTGTTGCTGGTGCATATTTGGGGCAGCAGCATGTAATGGGAGACATGACTTGTTGCTGGTGCATATTTGGGGCAGCAGCATGTAGTGGGAGACATGACTTGTTGCTGGTGCATATTTGGGGCAGCAGCATGTAGTGGAGACATGACTTGTTGCTGGTGCATATTTGGGGCAGCAGCATGTAGTGGGAGACATGACTTGTTGCTGGTGCATATTTGGGGCAGCAGCATGTAGTGGGAGACATGACTTGTTGCTGGTGCATATTTGGGGCAGCAGCATGTAATGGGAGACATGACTTGTTGCTGGTGCATATTTGGGGCAGCAGCATGTAGTGGGAGACATGACTTGTTGCTGGTGCATATTTGGGGCAGCAGCATGTAATGGGAGACATGACTTGTTGCTGGTGCATATTTGGGGCAGCAGCATGTAGTGGGAGACATGACTTGTTGCTGGTGCATATTTGGGGCAGCAGCATGTAGTGGGAGACATGACTTGTTGCTGGTGCATATTTGGGGCAGCAGCATGTAGTGGATACATGACTTGTTGCTGGTGCATATTTGGGGCAGCAGCATGTAGTGGAGACATGACTTGTTGCTGGTGCATATTTGGGGCAGCAGCATGTAATGGAGACATGACTTGTTGCTGGTGCATATTTGGGGCAGCAGCATGTAGTGGAGACATGACTTGTTGCTGGTGCATATTTGGGGCAGCAGCATGTAGTGGAGACATGACTTGTTGCTGGTGCATATTTGGGGCAGCAGCATGTAATGGGAGACATGACTTGTTGCTGGTGCATATTTGGGGCAGCAGCATGTAATGGGAGACATGACTTGTTGCTGGTGCATATTTGGGGCAGCAGCATGTAGTGGGAGACATGACTTGTTGCTGGTGCATATTTGGGGCAGCAGCATGTAGTGGGAGACATGACTTGTTGCTGGTGCATATTTGGGGCAGCAGCATGTAATGGAGACATGACTTGTTGCTGGTGCATATTTGGGGCAGCAGCATGTAATGGAGACATGACTTGTTGCTGGTGCATATTTGGGGCAGCAGCATGTAGTGGGAGACATGACTTGTTGCTGGTGCATATTTGGGGCAGCAGCATGTAGTGGGAGACATGACTTGTTGCTGGTGCATATTTGGGGCAGCAGCATGTAATGGGAGACATGACTTGTTGCTGGTGCATATTTGGGGCAGCAGCATGTAATGGAGACATGACTTGTTGCTGGTGCATATTTGGGGCAGCAGCATGTAATAGAGACATGACTTGTTGCTGGTGCATATTTGGGGCAGCAGCATGTAATGGAGACATGACTTGTTGCTGGTGCATATTTGGGGCAGCAGCATGTAGTGGAGACATGACTTGTTGCTGGTGCATATTTGGGGCAGCAGCATGTAGTGGAGACATGACTTGTTGCTGGTGCATATTTGGGGCAGCAGCATGTAGTGGGAGACATGACTTGTTGCTGGTGCATATTTGGGGCAGCAGCATGTAATGGAGACATGACTTGTTGCTGGTGCATATTTGGGGCAGCAGCATGTAGTGGGAGACATGACTTGTTGCTGGTGCATATTTGGGGCAGCAGCATGTAGTGGAGACATGACTTGTTGCTGGTGCATATTTGGGGCAGCAGCATGTAATGGAGACATGACTTGTTGCTGGTGCATATTTGGGGCAGCAGCATGTAGTGGAGACATGACTTGTTGCTGGTGCATATTTGGGGCAGCAGCATGTAGTGGAGACATGACTTGTTGCTGGTGCATATTTGGGGCAGCAGCATGTAGTGGAGACATGACTTGTTGCTGGTGCATATTTGGGGCAGCAGCATGTAGTGGGAGACATGACTTGTTGCTGGTGCATATTTGGGGCAGCAGCATGTAGTGGAGACATGACTTGTTGCTGGTGCATATTTGGGGCAGCAGCATGTAGTGGGAGACATGACTTGTTGCTGGTGCATATTTGGGGCAGCAGCATGTAGTGGAGACATGACTTGTTGCTGGTGCATATTTGGGGCAGCAGCATGTAGTGGGAGACATGACTTGTTGCTGGTGCATATTTGGGGCAGCAGCATGTAGTGGGAGACATGACTTGTTGCTGGTGCATATTTGGGGCAGCAGCATGTAGTGGGAGACATGACTTGTTGCTGGTGCATATTTGGGGCAGCAGCATGTAGTGGGAGACATGACTTGTTGCTGGTGCATATTTGGGGCAGCAGCATGTAATGGGAGACATGACTTGTTGCTGGTGCATATTTGGGGCAGCAGCATGTAGTGGGAGACATGACTTGTTGCTGGTGCATATTTGGGGCAGCAGCATGTAGTGGTAGACATGACTTGTTGCTGGTGCATATTTGGGGCAGCAGCATGTAGTGGAGACATGACTTGTTGCTGGTGCATATTTGGGGCAGCAGCATGTAATGGGAGACATGACTTGTTGCTGGTGCATATTTGGGGCAGCAGCATGTAGTGGGAGACATGACTTGTTACTGGTGCATATTTGGGGCAGCAGCATGTAGTGGGAGACATGACTTGTTACTGGTGCATATTTGGGGCAGCAGCATGTAGTGGGAGACATGACTTGTTACTGGTGCATATTTGGGGCAGCAGCATGTAGTGGGAGACATGACTTGTTACTGGTGCATATTTGGGGCAGCAGCATGTAATGGAGACATGACTTGTTGCTGGTGCATATTTGGGGCAGCAGCATGTAATGGGAGACATGACTTGTTGCTGGTGCATATTTGGGGCAGCAGCATGTAGTGGAGACATGACTTGTTACTGGTGCATATTTGGGGCAGCAGCATGTAGTGGAGACATGACTTGTTGCTGGTGCATATTTGGGGCAGCAGCATGTAATGGGAGACATGACTTGTTGCTGGTGCATATTTGGGGCAGCAGCATGTAGTGGGAGACATGACTTGTTACTGGTGCATATTTGGGGCAGCAGCATGTAGTGGGAGACATGACTTGTTACTGGTGCATATTTGGGGCAGCAGCATGTAGTGGGAGACATGACTTGTTACTGGTGCATATTTGGGGCAGCAGCATGTAGTGGGAGACATGACTTGTTACTGGTGCATATTTGGGGCAGCAGCATGTAGTGGGAGACATGACTTGTTACTGGTGCATATTTGGGGCAGCAGCATGTAGTGGGAGACATGACTTGTTACTGGTGCATATTTGGGGCAGCAGCATGTAATGGAGACATGACTTGTTGCTGGTGCATATTTGGGGCAGCAGCATGTAATGGAGACATGACTTGTTGCTGGTGCATATTTGGGGCAGCAGCATGTAATGGAGACATGACTTGTTGCTGGTGCATATTTGGGGCAGCAGCATGTAGTGGGAGACATGACTTGTTGCTGGTGCATATTTGGGGCAGCAGCATGTAATGGGAGACATGACTTGTTGCTGGTGCATATTTGGGGCAGCAGCATGTAGTGGGAGACATGACTTGTTGCTGGTGCATATTTGGGGCAGCAGCATGTAATGGGAGACATGACTTGTTGCTGGTGCATATTTGGGGCAGCAGCATGTAATGGAGACATGACTTGTTGCTGGTGCATATTTGGGGCAGCAGCATGTAATGGAGACATGACTTGTTGCTGGTGCATATTTGGGGCAGCAGCATGTAATGGAGACATGACTTGTTGCTGGTGCATATTTGGGGCAGCAGCATGTAGTGGGAGACATGACTTGTTGCTGGTGCATATTTGGGGCAGCAGCATGTAATGGGAGACATGACTTGTTGCTGGTGCATATTTGGGGCAGCAGCATGTAGTGGGAGACATGACTTGTTGCTGGTGCATATTTGGGGCAGCAGCATGTAATGGAGACATGACTTGTTGTTGGTGCATATTTGGGGCAGCAGCATGTATGGGTGTGACGCATAAACACAATGATTCAGCAGTGGCAGCTAGTTAAAAATAACAACAAATAAAGAGCCAAATGACTGTGGGGTTAACATGATGAGACTGGGAGACCACAGAGCGAGTGTGTGTGTCTGTGTCTGTGTGTGTCTGTGTCTGTGTCTGTGTGTGTGTGTGTGTGTGTGTGTGTGTGTGTGTGTGTGTGTGTGTGTGTGTGTGTGTGTGTGTGCGTGTGCGTGCGTGCGTGTGTGTGTATGTGTCTGGCCAGTGGGAGAGTGCGAGTGAGTCACCGTCAGTTGACTGCTGCAGTGCTCACCTCTACCCCCCACCCCACCCCACCCCACCCCGACACCCCACCCCCTTCCTCCTCTCCTGGCGTCTCTCTGCTACCCTGTACTTACACACACTTCCCTCCCAGACCAGAACACTACTTATCCTGCTGATATGACTCACACAAATGACTGCTCTACTGTATGCTGCTCCTCCTCTCCTGCACCTCCACACCAACTCTATGCTGCTCCTCCTCTCCTGCACCTCCACACCAACTCTATGCTGCTCCTCCTCTCCTCCACCTCCACACCAACTCTATGCTGCTCCTCCTCTCCTGCACCTCCACACCAACTCTATGCTGCTCCTCCTCTCCTCCACCTCCACACCAACTCTATGCTGCTCCTCCTCTCCTGCACCTCCACACCAACTCTATGCTGCTCCTCCTCTCCTCCACCTCCACACCAACTCTATGCTGCTCCTCCTCTCCTCCACCTCCACACCAACTCTATGCTGCTCCTCCTCTCCTGCACCTCCACACCAACTCTATGCTGCTGCTCCTCTCCTGCACCTCCACACCAACTCTATGCTGCTCCTCCTCTCCTCCACCTCCACACCAACTCTATGCTGCTGCTCCTCTCCTCCACCTCCACACCAACTCTATGCTGCTCCTCCTCTCCTCCACCTCTACACCAACTCTATGCTGCTCCTCCTCTCCTCCACCTCCACACCAACTCTATGCTGCTCCTCCTCTCCTCCACCTCCACACCAACTCTATGCTGCTCCTCCTCTCCTCCACCTCCACACTAAATCTGTGGTGTGCGTGCGCGTGAATACATCTCTATCCTCTCACTGAGTGGGACTGTATATTCACAGTTTTTTGCTAACCTCTCAACCAATTCCAATGAAAATTACGTAGACAAGTCCGTTCTCCTCTCAGTTAGTATAGTAATCCAGTTCTATGTCAGCTCTCACATCTTATAAATGTCAGTTGGTAGATGACGTCCAAACATCCAGACACAGAGAACCGGTGCCCACCTGGCTCCACCAGACTTAGCCCCCACCTCTCGAGGGCGAGCTGCAGAGGTGTCATGCCCACTGACTCTGAGGGGCCATGGTGAGTCCATGGCTACAGCCTTGTTGTGCCACATCAGAACTTTGGCTATATATATATATATATATATATATATATATATATATATGTGTGTGTGTGTGTGTGTGTGTGTGTGTGTGTGTGTGTGTGTGTGTGTGTGTGTGTGTGTGTGTGTGTGTGTGTCAATAAAGAAATGATACAATAATTAATTAAACAAAAACGAATTTGTTGAACAAATAATGCTGTAGGCTTGGCGTGCATGACTTAGCAAATGGTTCAGTTTCATTGCACAACAGTTCAAAATGGGCTTTGGGTATTCTGAAATGTTGATCCGTCCACCACGACCTCCCACAACTGTTTTACCCGCTGTCACTCCCTTCACGATTTCTCTGCATACAGATTTATTTTGGCAGGCTTGAAAGCATAATTGGCAAGCACCAAAGCCACCAGAAGGGGAAAATGGTCATTTAGTGTTGTAAAACGTGATTTAGAACTGTTTTCAATTAGATTTTCCCACGGTCGGTTGCTATATGATACTTCAACCAGCAGGACGGCGCTCATGAGCCCTGTTCTACCCCAAGCCCCCATAGGAACAGCTCTGAGCTGTGAAGCAAATTGGAACATGGTGGCCATCTGTTATAGCACCAAGGCAAAAAGCCTGCCACTGTATAAGGTGCCCATTGTGATTGTGGCTATTCACTGTCTGCAATCAAATAGTGCCAGGTGCACTTCTGTGTTTGTGTCTTCAGGTCCAAATAGCAGCTAGACATCATTAGCTTTCACATTCACACACATAACATTCAGAAAGACTCAAGTCTTACTTCAGCCTATAGGTGCTGGAAACACACCTTCACAATAAAGGTTTGCATAAACTTCACTTGGCAGACGAATGGAAACATACAGTAGCTACGGCATAGAAGCAGATTTTGTGGGGCAGCAGTGACTAAGAGGAGACACAGTGGGTGTGACAAGAACAACATGACACACAGTAACACTAATCCATGACCCCCCCAGACATCAACCAACAAACACTCACCTCACCCACATATAACCCCTGATCTGACCCCTGTTACAGTTTATTTATTTAACAGGGAAAAAAGCACACAACACCATAGAAGGTCATTAAAATACTTTTGGGCCCTACTCAGCATAAATGCTGGTTTTCAGAGGGTTCCTGTCCTGCATCAAGAGAAAAAGGAAAACACAGTTAAAGTGATAGATATATAAAAGATGGGGAAATTTTCGAGAAAAACAGAAGAAGAAGAGGATTCAAGATTGTCTGGCTTAGGCCATGAGGCAGCTGCAAAGTGTTGCCTCATTACCCAGGTCAATGACCGCAGACCTGTTCCTCCAATAGGAGATTCTTATACAGCCGTTTAAATCTAATTAGAGATGAACTATTCCGTAGATTTTGTGGAATCTCATTCCAGCTTACTGTACCGTTGTAAAAGAAAGATTGCTTGCCGTAATTGTTTTTATATCTAGGAAGAGGATTTTCTGAGTTTGTGATGGCACGAGTGGTTCGAGTTTGTCTTGTGGCTGAGAACCTGGGGAGGAGGGAGCTTATAAGGGATGGCGTAAGATGATATTGGAGCTGATAATATAGTTTCATTGATGTTAATTTGAAGTAGTTCTCAAAGTCTAATGCACTAGCTCTTTCAAGTGCAATACAATGGTGCCATCACTTCTTCCTGACCTGACCTCTGTGACATCACTTCTTCCTGACCTGACCTCTGTGACATCACTTCTTCCTGACCTGACCTCTGTGACATCACTTCTTCTTGACCTGACCCCTGTGACATCACTTCTTCCTGACCTGACCCCCGTGACATCACTTCTTCCTGACCTGACCCCCGTGACATCACTTCTTCCTGACCTGACCCCTGTGACATCACTTCTACCACAGTTAGCCTTTCCACCGCTCAACTCTGTGTCACCGTTATCTCACTGATGGTAAATATGTTGGTGTGTCTGTCTGTGTGTGTGTGTGTTTGTGTGTGTGTGTTTGTGTATGTGTGTGAGAGCGGGGTAGCTGAGAAAGCGAGAACGATAGCAAAGTTGCAATGAGAGAAGGTGAGAGAAAGAGAGAAAAATAAAGATTGAGAAAGCGAGAGAGAGATGGAGAGAGAGAGAGAGAGAGAGAGAGAGAGAGAGAGAGAGAGAGAGAGAAGGTGTGAGAGAGAAGCTGCAGACGTAGCAGAAGGCGGTGTGGAGAACACCGCATCTGGTCTCTAATTAAAGGCAGTGTCACAGTCCTGTTAGATTTCCCACCAACAACACTGACCCAGCCATCGCACATGACCTCCCCTTTAAAGACAGATTATAACAAACAACTGTGTTCAGCATTTCCCCTGCACACGCACACACACACGCACACACACACACACACACACACACACACACACACACACACACACACACACACACACACACACACACACACACACACACACACACACACACACTCGCACGCGCGCGCATGCACGCACCAGACCGGTGTAAACAATAGGTTTGTTAGTTCCTACTAGTGCATGTTGTTCCCGGGAACAATAACAGTGAGACACCAGTCGGGTATCCTTAGCAGCTAACGCTAGACTAGAGCGAACGTTACGTTATACATATATGTATGTTGATAATACAAGTTTTAAAGTAAGCAAGAGTCTATGCTTTAACCGTCCATTCTGTAGGTTCATAGAGACAAGACGCACGCTGCTGCTGTTTAAAGTACTAACGTTAGCATGGACGCTCACAGTCATACAACACTGGCTGCATCACAACTCATGGCTGCATCTGACTCGAGACAACTTTTCAGACGCCCGTGGAGACAATCTTTCTCAAAAGAAACTAACGTTAGCGACACACCTGGAGACTTTTTCTGACATGGGATTAACAATACCAGCACGCAGCAGTAAGCAGGCACTGACTGAATGCTGGTACTGTAAGTCCTCCCTCCCGTTAGCATTGATGCTAAGTTAGCATCGACCTTTCGCTGTGGAAAAAAGGCACATTTCCAGAGATGGCCCGCAGTGACAACAGTATGCACACGCATGCAGGCTTAGCTAAGGGTCTTACCTACATGTGTATGAGGAGCGCATCATTTGTGTTCATGAGATGTATAGCGTTAACTAACGTTAGTTGCTGGTCTAACCAGAACAGTGGAGCCACACTGCAGCCCAGAGGGAGCGCTTGTAATTTACCCCGGCGCACGCTGAAACTGCGGAGATTTCCTTTCAATTCTTCCTCCATAAAAACAAAAGGTGTTACCGGTGGGCACGTTATGTAATCGCTGTATGTCTCGCCACCGGGTAACACCGGTAACACCGAATACCGCGACAAGCCTAACACACACACACACACACACACACACACACACACACACACACACAATACATACGCAGAATATCCCCTTCCCCTTAAGCTGTGTTCACACCGAGATATTTATTTTTCGCTCTGTCCCTTGATTCAACCCTTTGGAATCGCTCTGTCGCTCTGTTTAAATCGCTCATCAACAGGCACACGAATTGACGGACATGTGGGGGATATAACGTTACGCAATGTCATGATATTTGTCCACTATGAGCCCCCGTCGTTGTTTACAAGCTAAGCCTATCAGCGTGCTCCTAACGCGAGGTCCATACCGGTAGTCACAGACTTCACTTCATGTCAGCTGTCAGCCTGTCAATGCGGTTTGTTGCCACACAATAAACCAGCGGTTTGTTCCAAGCCAGTGTGATCCTTGACTCGCTCACACGGCAGCCAATCAGCGTTGAACAGCGAGCGACTGATGCCAGCGTATTTTCGCTCGAGTTGGGATATTTCATCTCGTATTTTCTCCCTATCGCTCTGTCTCTGTCGCTCGGACGCCCAGCGATCTTTCTCCCGGGCGAATATACGCTCAATCGCTCGTTTGCATTGACTTTGTATGTAAACTCGATGCCAGCGAAAAACTTTAATAGGTCGGTGTGAACGCAGCTTTATTGTCATCTCATGTCTAAACAGTGTTCAAACTGAGACAGAGAAACACAGTTATGCATAATATCAGATAGAATTCCCTCCAACTCATTTCCATGGGGGAAATCGCCGAGGGGGATTGGATTTTCCTGAACCAATCACTGAGACCAACAACGTATCTGCCTGGATAGAATCCATTGGGCAGAACCAAAAAACATCCCCCCTTTGAATCAATGCCTATAGCAACTTCTATCTCGTCTGTAGGGGTCGCCATTGTTGTCAGGTCTGTCCCTGCCACTTTTCTCATTACCTAAAATTGTCGCCACCCAATCTGCGAAAAATGAAGCCTGGCGTGAGTTCATTTGAGATACGGAAGTCATACGCCACGCCCCCTAGCTGTGACCAGCTGTCAGCCGCTGATTGGATCATTGGTCATTCACCAATCACAGCCATTCTCACATTAAGACGGTGCGTTTAAATACGGCCTCCTCTCTCTGATCTCTGCTCCACCTGCTGCTATGTGTTTAAATTATAGATGGGAATAGATTAATTTTTTTAATCTAGATTAATCTAGATTAATCCTGGTCATTAATCTAGATTAATCTAGATTAAAATGGGTCATTTGAAGTCTGTCGAAGCCATTCAAAATATGTGTGTGCAACATAAATAATGACTAGAAGTAAGTCCTTGTGAACAGGTTTCTGTTTATTCAATTCAACTTGAATAGCCAGTAGGCATTTAAAGGTAAGAAACCAGCAGGTTACACACATGGTTTGTCCTCATCTGGACAAAGTTCTATCCTGAACTACCTGGAATGAACACCAGAGGGTATAAGAACAACAACCCACATTTCTGGGATCAATAATATTAAACTGGCATTAAACTGTCAGTAGCTGTGTTTCCATTACAGTTTTTCGCAAAATAATTGCGATATTTCTACAACTTCGACAATGTACAATTGCGACTTGTAGGCGTTTCCATTGAAGTTGAGTTTGGTCTGATGCGCGCACACCTGAACGCAATTCCCCATTACCAGCAGCTGCCACAGTGATTACGCACGGGGATCTGCCCATATCCCGTCCCCTGCATGCTCAAATCTAACCAATGGTCAATGCAAATCACAACATGAAGTTACAACGCATATAAACGAGCCTGATTATCAATTCAAAAGAAAATGAGTCGCAAAATGTTGCTGGCTGCGGTGTATGCGAGCGCGACAGACAGAGGAAAAAAGGTAGCCTATACAACTGGTCCGATTTAGACATTTCAGAATGTTGTGTAGGCTATTATAACATTGCACCTGAAACGTGTGTAATGTATTACTCACAGTCACTGTATTCACTTCACTCAAATGCGCCCTCACAGGCAGCCTGCTGTCACCATGGACCGATTTCTGCCATTAAACATGATCTATTTACCCCTTTTACACAACACTCGTCTTTCTGCTAGGTAGCGTTGCTTCAAAGTTCCGCTGCTTTTCCAAAGGAGAAGACAGGTCACATGACGTGCAAATGCGGAAAATCTGTTTCCATTACACTTTTGCGATAAACTGCTATATCGACACGTCTGAAAAACCACCTCATGAGAGTGGCAGACATAAATGTCCGCGCTTACATACCTGTTCCATTCTAAAGTGATAATCATCATGGCCTGCTCAATATAAGTGGACCCTGCTACCAGACAACTTTGAGAATAGATTAACGGCGATCATTTTTTTATCGCGCGTTGAGTCTCGCGTTAACGCAGCCGTTAATGGCGTTAACGATCCCATCTATAGTTTAAATACAGCCTTCTCTCGCTCTGATCTCTGCTCCACCTGCTGTATGCTGCTGATATGTGAAGCGCTTTGAGTATCTAGAAAGGCGCAATATAAATCCAATCAATTATTATTATTATTACCTTAGTCATAGTATATTGTGTAGAATTGCGGGAAATGCAATGAAATATGAAACTGTTTTCTGGTGGAAATTTGTGGCCCCACCACTTTCGACATCAAACCTACGCCCTTGGGTCTGGCGCATTTGACAACGGCGTTAGTCCCATAGCCCCATTAGCCGCTCATTGGCTTACTGTTGTTTTCAACATGAGAAAGTGCTAGTGCCTAGTGAGGATGCCAGAGCAGAAGCAGTGCAGTGGGCAGAGAGAGGATCCTGCTGGTGATGCAGTGGTGTCATTGGATCCTCATCAGTCCCTGCAGCGTGCCGTGTGCGTAAGCACTTCAACATCTGTGCTGCTGTGACGTCAAAGACGCCAGTGGGCCCGAGGTGTCGATGACATCACTGACAAGGAGCTTCGCTCTGTGTGTGTGTGTGTGTGTGTGTGTGTGTGTGTGTGTGTGTGTGCGTGCGTCACACTCAGTTCATTAGGGATGAATGGAAGACTTTGAAAAAAAATAGACGCATCAAGATACAAACACACACAGAGGCCCCCGCCGCGACACACACGACACACATGTACGTACGCACTTACACACACACACACACACACACACCCACACACATACCCACACACATGCGCGCGCACACACACACACACACACACACACACACACACACACACACACTAACAGCTCTGTCTGCATATTGTTCTCAGACAGCTTGTCATAGGCCCAGGGCCAGACACATGCTACAGCCATGATGTCATCACTGCGAGACACAGCATATGGGCTGAGAACTTTTGTTGGTTTTGCTTCTGTTTCCTCACACACACGCGCATGCACACACACACACACACACACACGCACGTTTGCGCACGCGCACACACACACACACACACACACACACACACACACACACACACACACACACACACACACACACACACACACACACACACACACACAGCCATGACCTCACCACAGACCTGAGTCATTGCTATTTTCTAATGTGTTTTATCTCATTATAAATCCAGAGAAACAGATGATGATTGACTCCTCAGCTCACACACACACATGTTCAAACAGCAGTTGTACTAATTAGTATTACACAACAGACTAGTACTAC
>NC_139650.1:4808477-4810977 GCF_964638095.1 Poromitra crassiceps
GCCTCAACTCCTATGAAAGGTGGTTGTAGATCAGTCACTCTGTTTGCGGCATGTTGAGCCATTACGGACACCATAGTTTCAGGAAGTTATCCTACAATGGATCGGCTGTAGGGACGAACCGACCAATCGTCACTCCTCGTGCCCAAAAACCTAACCAATCGTCACTCTTCCCCTCCCCCCAGCCCATCCATTCTAGCCACACAAAGACGTCTCTCTTTACAGTCAGCTATTGTGTTGCGCAATCGAGTGAATGAAAGCACGTTTGATGTTTTCTCCATAATCCTGCAGATTCAAACCAGATCCTGCTGAAAATTGAAGAACTTATGTAACGCAAGTAACGACTTAAGTGTTTGATTAGCAGTGTTGGGGGTAACTCATTACAAAAGTAACATATTGTAATATGTAATATATTACTTTTAGCAGTAACTCAGTAATATAACTTATTACTTATAGGATTTCAGTAATATTATACCAGTTACTTTCTCAAGTAACTCAAGTTACAAATTGAGTTACATTTTATTAAATCAAAGCACATATTTTAAAAAGATACAATCATTTCCTAATCAAACTGTGTGTTTTTATGCAAATAACCACTATAGATGACAATAACAAAGGAAAAGGATAACATTTAGAATCTTGGATTGTTTACACTGACTTCAAGGCGGTTGAAATTATTTTTCGGGATGTTCCGGGGCAGCGATGTCATTCTGCTGCTGCTGTTGTTTTGGTAAAAGTAATGCAAAAGTAGCGTACTAAGTAACGAGTTACTCTACACAGAAAGTAATATTGTAAAGTAACTTATTACTTTCAAATGAAAGTAACTAGTAATATGTAGTATATTACATTTTGAAAGTAACTTGCCCAACACTGTTGATTAGTAACTAATGTGATTTAGGGACCGTAATGCCTTACACTACTCGTTACCGACAAATGTAATGTGATTCATGCATGAAGACGAGCTAGCTACAGGCTTGTGCCTTGTGCTGGTTATTACTGTGGAGCTTGTTGTCATCTGAGTGAAGAGATGACAGAGAAGCGGAGCGGTTTGGAGAATCAGTTTGAGATTCTTCTGATTTCAAATTGGAATGTGAGCAAGACGAATATGTGCTCTGGCATAATGAGATGAGAGAGCGTACTTGTGTAACATTTGGCTGTGCTACAGAGGATTGCACATGGAGAGAGATAGAGATAGTGAGAGGGAGAGAGAGAGAGGGAGAGACAGACCAATAGAAAGATAGACTGAGAGAGATTGAGATAGACTGAGACATTACTGTTGGATTGTAATGAAAAGGGAGGAGAACGTGTGGCTGATGGTGATAGAACTTTGGTTGGAGAACGGGGAGGAGGTCAAAATTTAAATTTTGGCTCATCTGCCAACGGCAGGTAAGCTGATAAATTTTTACCGGCCAAAGATTTTCCCCTACCAGCCATAAAAGCATCATGCATTGTCTACAAATAAATAATGATAACCTAACATCATATTCAAACTCATCTTAAAGACGAGCTGAACCCCAAAATGATTTTTTCTTTAAAGCTGAACCCCAAAATGATTTTTTGTTTAAATATTTTAGTTCACATCCCTGGGTATTCAGTACACCTATGTAATACTGTATGCAAAGGAAAATCACAAAAATCTAATTTCTTTAGTTTTTTTCCACACTTTTTCACATCAAAATAATTTTTTTTAGGATGTCATTCATACCTGTAATCTACAGTATGGTGACGTAACGAAGAACTATCAAATTTCTACCCCATTTCAACCAATCATATCACGACATGGCAGCTGTCAATCAATCTTCATTTCGAGGAGAAAATTCTGCAGGCAAGACGGCCACCTAGTGCACATGCAGGGCCGCCCATAAGAGGGGGTAAAGGGGTAAGCTTCCAGGGGCATCACCACTAGGGGGGGCATTGGAGCCAGGCAAAAAAAAAAAAAAAAATTATTAGTTTATTTGGACGGGACAGTGCAAAATTAATGAACACAGAAACCACAAAAACAGATAGTAAAACCTGGAACATAGTAAAAGTGTAAAAATTGCCGGATTTAGCACGAGGCTAATTTCCATCCGTTGTCCCCAGAGAGGATCTCCCATCCTGAAAATGCGGCAACTAATTAATTTTTTTGCAAGGAGTCGAACAAATACACAAAACACAGCAGCAGTAACAAGGCATGCTTGGGCAGGAGTGCTCCTGTGGAAAATAGTGCCATTCTGATGTAATCCCCCATCCGACCAGTGCAGTGAGAGGCAGCAATGTGCCGCAAGGAATCTAGTCTGCCGGAAAGCCAAAAGAAGAAGAAGAAGAACAAGGCAGGCTTGGGGCGGACCATTTTGCTTGGGGCAGCAGCAGCTAGAGGGACCATTGGTGTAACACACAACACAGACAGGTGATAGCAAACAAAACAAGACCGGTGATAGCAAAATGCCAGGAGCAAAACAAAAGTCAGGATGCCAAAATCGCAAGGCAAAAAAAAAGCAGGAGCAGGCAAGGGCTTTAGACC